>NW_004087533.1:0-19912 GCF_000220395.1 Ichthyophthirius multifiliis
TTTATTTTTTAAATATTTATTTAAATTTTCATATTTAATTATAAATATTTTTAATTAAATAGAAATTTTAATATATTTTAATATACATATATATATTTTTAAATATTACAAATTTTTAATATTATAAATATTTTATTTATTTATTATTATATAATATTTTATTATTATAAATAATTTGTATATAATAAATTATATTAATTATATAAATTATTAAAATTACATTATATTATTTATAATTTTATAAATATGTATTTTTTTTATATATATATATATTTGTATTAAATTTAATTAAAAAATATATTTAAATATTTATAATTTTTATATTTATTTTTAATATATAAATTTATATTTTATTTTTAATTTATAATTTTTTATCATTTAATATTTTATTTCAAATAAATTTAATATTTATTTATTTATATTTTTTATTATTTTAACATTTTATAATTAAAATTTATTTACATTTAATATTTTATTTTTAATAACCATTATTTTTTTATTTTTTATTTTTTTTAATTTTATTAGATATATATTTTATTTTATTTATTTGATTTTTTATTTTATATTTTATATAATTTATATCTTTATATTGTATTTTTTATTGTTTTATTGTTTTTAATTTTTTTTATTTTATAATTTTTTTATATTTTGATTTTTTTTTTTTTCTATATTGTATATTTTTTTTATATTTATAATATTTTTTTTTATTTGTTTAATTTTAATAGCATTTTTGTTTTTTTGTATATAAATTTATAATTTATTTATTTTTATATTATAAAAATTTTTCAAATTTATATTATATTTTTTTATAATATTATATTTAATTAAAATTAATAATATATTTAAATATATGTATTATTATTATTTTTTTAAATTATTATATATTAAATTTTTAATATATCTCAAAAAATATTATTTCAACAATTATTATATATAAAAATTTTTATTTTTTGTTAAAAAATACTTAAAAATTGGTAAAAAAATATAAAATCATATAAAAAATTATAATTAAAATATTATATAAAATAATTTTACATAATAAATATAATTTTTATTTATATAAATATTAAAATTATTTATTATAATATAAAAATTAAATATTTTTACATATATTAATATAAATTATAAAAAAAGAATCTATTTATTTTAATTATTATATATAAAAAAAAATATTAAAAGATGATATATTTATTAAAAAAATATATTAAACAAAGTTATTAAAAAGAAAAATTATTATAAAAAAAAAATATATTAAAATTATAAATAAAATAAAAATATATCAAAATATTAATTATAAAATAATCATGTAATTTATTATATATTATATATATTTTTTTAATTTAAAATAATTAAATAAAAAATTAAATAATAATGTTTATTGATTAATATACAGGAATTTAACCATTTAAATTTAATAAGTAAAAAATAATATCATTTCCAATCATTTTGACTAATTTAGTATAAATATATATTCGATTATAAATAAATAATTATATAAATGAAATGTATATAATAATATATTTATAAATATTAAAAAAATATATATATATATATTTATATTTATATTTATATTTATATTTATATTTATATTTATATTTATATTTATATTATATATAATTTTATAATTAGTCTTTAGGATTTTTTTTAGTTTTTATAAGATTAGTTTTTATATCATTTTTAATCTTAATATTATTAATATTTCATTTAATAGCTGTGCATTTTGTATAAATATATTATAAATATATTTTTATAATTTTATAATAAATAGTTTATTTCATCATATGTAAAACGTATAGCATCGTTAGTAGCACATTTAATATTTGTCAGATTAATATTATTTTTTATGGGCTTTTATTATATAAAAAGTAACTTTAAGATATTTTCTCGTTAGTAATATTAAATTTATATTTTTTTATTTACAAAATTAAAAAGAAATTTTAATCCCCCTAAAATGAAGTCAGGATTTATAATTCTTTGTAATCATACTAGTCCTTTAGATTATATATATCTTTTATATTTAGCATCTCCAATTTATTTGCATTATTTCATTAAAAAAAAAATGGCGATATTTTATTCTCTCCTTTAAGTTTTATAGAATCAATAAAACATGCATTTAGTTTATTTTAAATAATCCCTACAGAAGGAGATGATAAATATTTAGCTTAAATACCTAAAAAAAAGTTAAAATTATTAAGTATTATATAAGAGTCATTTAATGAATGGAATGGGCCTGTTTGTCTTTTTTTGAAGGAGCGATAACTAACGGAGAAGGTATTTTATAAATTGAATAAAATTTACTTTTAGATTTAATGGAAATTCATGAAAAATATAGAAGAGAAATAGCTCTTTTTCATATAAAATATGAATATAAAACTTCATTTACATGTCCAATTAATTTAAATAAAAATCCTTTTTTACATTTTCTTTTAATGTTAAGCAATTTGTAAAATAAAATAGTTGTTACTTCAGAAAGCTTTGGGTATGAATAAGTAAAACCTGAATAGTTTAAAGAAAAAATATACAATTTTTATAATAAATAAAACGTTAAGTAACTCAAAATGAGTTGGAGAGATTATTTATAATTTTTAAAAAAATGATTTTTAAAAAAAAATATATATATTTTTATATTATAAAAGAAATATGAAAATTAAAGATATATTTTTTATTTATTAATAAATTTATTTATTTATTTATTTATTTATTTATTTATTTATTTATTTATTTATTTATTTATTTATATTCGTTCATTTGTTTCTATTAATATTTTTATTTAAATTAATATTTAATAATTATTAATGATTATTTTTTAATAATAAGATCTTTTTCAATATATTTCTTAATTTTAAATAGATGATAATGGGAAATAAAAATATATTTTAATCAAGTTTATTTTGAATGAAAACATAAATAATCCTTTATATTTAATAAGAGGAAATAAATCTAAATAATATCATTAGGATATTTTTAAAGAATTCGGATTAGAAATATTAAATAATAATAATGTATAATTATATTGTTTTAATTAAAAAGAAAATTAAATTACATTTTATGTAAATAATAATAATTTTAAATTTGAATGTATTGGGGGTGGAAAAATTCTCAATGAAAATTAACTAAAAAAATTAATTGTTTATGGAAATTCATAAAATTATGGTTAAGCAAATCATTAAATAACTATTAATATTGCAAAATTATATTTAAATTATCCTTAAGAGCATTTTTAATAACGCAACGAAAAGTATTTTTTGTTTAAAAATATATTTTTTTAAATATTATTCTTTATTTTATAGGAAAATTAAAAATAAAAACAAAATTTGCTTAGATTTGCTGAAAGAATAAAATAATAAAATTATAGAAGCTGTATTTATAAGTGAGTTTAATAATAATATAGGGAAAAAAATTATATATGGATTTCCTGAGTATTGAATTTTTAAAAATATAATTAATTTTTAATATATAAAATAATAAAAAGAGATGAATTAAAATAATAATTTGATTATATTTAAGATTATGTAGTTCCAAGGGATGAATTGTGCAACAAATTAATTATTTTGTAAAATTAAATATTTTTTATAACATATGTATTTTTTTTAGTGAATTTAAATAAAATTTTTATGTCTTATGTATGCCTGTTTTATTAAGAAATTAAGTAACTTTTTTTTAAAAAACAATATTTTAATAAAAATATTTTTTAAATAAGGAAAAAAAATTTATGAACGAGAAAAATATATTTTTAGTGTATCAATAATTTTGAAAAAAGAACTTTATATTCAAAGAAAATATTAATTTTAAGAAATACTAAGAAAATTAGTTTATTTTTTTACATCTTTTGAAGTATTGTATAAATATTTTTTTATTTATTTTTTTAAAAATAAAGCAAGATACACATTATATTTATGAAAATAATTAATAAGCATTAAAGGAAAAGGTATAATACGTATATAATAATATAAATGATAATAAATAATGCTTTTTAGAACATAATTAAGATCATTACATATTTATAAAATATATAGATTCAGTATAGCCAAATTTAGATTAAATACAATTATAAATAAAAGATTATTTAGTTCCAGTATAATTAATACGTAAATTTTTAAAAAAAGTTTATAAAAATACTTTATATATATAAATAAAAAGCCTTAATAAACTTCGATTATTAATTTTAATCATTTGATAATTATTTATTTAAAGTATATAAAACAATAAATGGGTTAGATTGTGCCTTAAAACTTTATAAAAGTTTAGATTAGTTAGAATTAACTGAAGATTAATTCAAAAGTTGTTTAAAAAGCTTATATTGTCATTCGATGATACGTTTTGTCGACATTTTTAGATTTTCAAATCATTATTAATTAACAAATAAAATACATTAATTGATGAAAAATAATGAATTATAATAAATTTGTGTTAAATTCGTTTGTAAATAAGATTAAAATATTAGTTGTTAATAAATTATTATACTTTATTTGCAGGTTTAAAAAGAAAAAAATGTTTCCTAAATAATTTAAAATAATAAATATTTGTTTGATAAAATAAACGTAATTAAATTCTTTTATTTTGGTATTATAAACGAAATAATTTATAGAATTAATTCATATATTATTTATAGTAAGGATTAACAAATATCAATATTTAATTAAAATAATATTGAAATTATTTAGAATTATACAAAAAATACAAATATAGACTAAACTATAGATAAAATAAATTAAGTTAATTAAAGTTTAGATATATTAGTTAAATAAGGATCTCCCCTAGATGAAATTTTAGTGAAATTTAATATTACTGATAATGATTTTGAGAAAATTATTTCAGGAGGAAAAAATATTTTTACTATTTTAAAATGAATATAAAATTATTTTAATTATTATTATTAATATATATAAACATTATTTTTTTAATTAATTAATTAATATTTTATTTTTTTATTTATTTATTTATTTATTTATTTATTTATTTATTATAAATATAAATATAAATATATATATAATTTTGATTTTAATTTTATATTTTTTTTTAATTTTTATTTTTTATTTTTACTTCTTATTTTTTTAATAATTTATAAAATCGTTTTAGTATCTTTCTTTATATTTAATATTAAATAAAAAATTAATAAATAATTTTTTTTTTATTTTAAATATATTTAATCATTAAAATAAATTTATTTAGAATTATATTTATAATAATTTTTAAATTGATATTTTTATTTCTTTTTTTATGTTTCGTATATATTTATATATATAAGTATTATCATTCTATGTTTTTAATTATTTTATTTTTTTTGTTTGATTTTAATATTTAAATTTTTTCATTTTATTTTTTATTATTAATTTATAAAATACGAATTTGATTTTTATTTGATATTTTTCTTTTAATATTTTTTTGTTTTTTTTTATTTTATTTATTTATCAAAAAATAATATTAATAATAAATTTAATTTATTTATTATTAGTAATTTATTTTTTAATAATAATAATACTCAAACATAATTATCAAATATTTTTTTTTAAATAGTTTTAATATTAGTAATATAATTTTATAAAAAAATAAAGTTTAAAACGAAATATAATTTATAATTTTTTAAATATGTTTCTTTTATATAAAACTATTAAAAAAAATGTATAAAATAAAAATATAACAAAAAAATATTTATAAAAATACATAATATAGAACTATTTATTTTAAATTAACATTTTTAATAAAGATTATCCATAATATTTATGATAACTTCAAAATTTATTTAATCTTAATATAATTTATAATTAAATAATATAATATATGTTATTAAATAAATAAAATATAATTGTGTATTTTGAATATTTTTGTTATATTTTAAATTATTTATAAAGATAAAAATATTTTTTATTATAATTTATAATAAAATCATTTACAAAAGATGACAATTAATAATGTATAAATAATAATTATATATTAAATAAATAATAATAAAAAAAAAAAAAATTATAATTTTATTAATATTAAAGATATAAAATTTTATAAATAATATATATAAATAAATTTTACATTATTATTAATAAAATAAAAATATTTTTTAAATCTTTTTATTTTTATAAAGATAAATCAATTTTATTAAAACTAAAAAATATTTTTTAAAGCTTTAACATTTCCTTTAACAACTTCAATTAGTATTTCTTCATTATAATTATTAGTCAATTCTTAATTAATAATTATTCTTAAATCTTTAAAAAGTTTTCCATTTAAATCTATAGCATCAAAAACAACTACATGTAGTGTATTTTCATCATTTTTATCTTCAGATTAGAATTCTCTAATTTATTTAAATTTAATATCTTTAATACATACTTCAATGAAATTTCCAGAAACCAAATTAAAAGTTACGTTTTCTTTATTTTCACTAAGTATTATTTCTTTTACAAAAATATTGATATATTTATCTGCGACTTTATATATAAATAGTTGATTTAAAGATAGAAAAAAAGGAATCAAACTTAAATATTTATTCTCAAAATAATAAGTGGAAAATAAAACTAAGGAAATCCATATAGATGAATATATTAGCCTTTATTAATTATTGGCTTTTGCTTAAAGTTAATCTACTGGATTTTTATATATTTAATAACTTGTAAATAATTTGATTTAGGTTGAGGGGGGTTCTTCAGGCTTTTTTTCTAAGTTTTTTAAATCGTTTATGAATTTGTTTATTATTTAATATTATATTTGTTGTATTATTTTTGGATGAAATATTTAGTTTTTTTATTTTTAAATGTTTTTTAATATAATCATTTTTTTTTTATAATTTTTTTTTTTTTTTTAGAGGGTATTTATTAAATATATATATATTTAAAATATAATAATAATTATAAAAATGGAATAAAATTTCAATTTATAATATTAAATTTTCAAAAAGAAATAACAATTTAATAATTAAATAAAGAAAAATAAAAACAAGATTATTTTTTATAAAAAAGGAATTAATATCAAAATATTTAAGATTAACCAGAAAATCTAAAAAAAGCATATTGAATAATAATAATAATGTTAAAATAATTAGTATATTATATTAAATTAAATAAATTTAAAGGTAATTTAAGAATAAGTAATATATGAAATGTAAGTTAATACTAATTAAGAATTAAAAAATACTGTTGAATAAATATAAATTGGAATACATAGTGCTTTGGCAATCGAAACAGCATATTAAATTATGGTTTAAAGTTAATATAGAAACGAAGAAAATTAATAAAATATAATAATTAATGATAAATTAATAGAAAATTTATTTAAGTTATTAAATTGCAAAGACTATAATATTTTTTAATTTGTAATAAAAAAAGATTTTAAATATATTTTATATTTTTTATTATAATATATAATTACAAGGCTATAATTACTTTAAATAATTTATTACTAGAATGGCCTTTATATAAATAATATATGATTGAAAATTATTAATTTGAATAATATTTAATAAATGTTTTTTATAAAAATTTTGAGGATGATTTTTTTTTAGAGTATTATTTTTGGTTTCTATAAAATTTTACATAAGAATTAAAAGAATAAAAATAAGGTTTTATTTAATTAATAGATGAATTTTTTTAAATTTTAATCCTTAAAAATGACAATTTATAATTATATATAATTAATTGTATATATAATTTTAGCAAAATATAGTTCAAAAATGTTATTTAAATGAAAAATTTTTAAAGTATAATTAATTTTATAAAATAAGAAGAATTCATATATAAAAAAGAGATATATTTTATAATAAAAAATATTATATATTTTGCTAATATTAATGAATATAAAGAAATAGTATAAATATTTATTAAATATAATATACATATATATATATGTATAATTATAATTATTTTTTATAGAATAAGATTTTTAAAATTAATGATTATTTATTATATGGTATAAATAATATATAAGAAAATGAAATAATTTGTAATATTTTAGATTGTTTTAATAATATAATGTAAAGAAATAATTCAAATATTAATTTTATTATTAATGATTAAATTATATTTGAATAAATATTTAATAAACTAAAATCAACATAAAATTTATAGGTAATAAAACATAAATAATAAAAAAATATTATAATAATAGATTCATATAATATAAATATATATATATATATATATATATATATCTATATATATATATATATTTTATCTTTTTATTTTAATTATTTATTATAATAATAGATTTTACTTAAATTTATTAATTTTATTGAATTATTTTGTTATTAATCTAATATAATTTATATTTATTAATTATGCTAATAATAAAATTTATTAAGTTTTTTAACATAAATTTGCTATATTCAATATTAAGAATTATAAAAACCTGCATTATAAATTATACTTTCATTAATTATAAAAGAATAGTAATAAAATTCAAATAATTATATATAAAATTTTTTCAATAGCTAAATTTTTATATAAAATATATAATGAAATAATTTTTATTTTAAAAAATAAATCTAAAATACATAAAAATCTAAATATTATTTTAATCAATTATTTTATTTTTATATATATATTTTTATTTTAACTTATTAATATTTAATAATAATTTTTTTTTAATTTCTATATTTCTTTAAATATATATTTTTTATATATTTTTTTTTTTATAATTTTTTTATCAACATACTACTCTTAAATATTTTAATTATATAAATTTTAATATATATTTATAAATTTAAATATAAAATAATAAATATAATTATATAACTAATTTATATATAAGAATATAAAAAAAAAATCATTCATTTAAAATAGTATATCTCCCGAAAATAATAGCATCACTTCTCAATAAAACAACATCATTATTATTTTCAAAAAGATATTATATTGCCTCCTAATCACAATTTTAATTGTTTATTTAAAATCCACATATTAAATCTGGTTTAACATAAAGATCATTTAAATTTTCTATAAAACTTTAAATTTTATCTAATAAATTTTAATTTTAGTAAAGTAAAACCATAATAATTTTATTTTAATTATTTTTTTTATCAACATAAAGTATATTTCTTTCATTTTCGTTTTCAAGTAAATAATTAAGTAATTCCCTAATAGTAATATTAAATCCTTTTTTATATTCTAAAATTATATGAGGTGCTAATTTTCCTTTTATTTAACATTTTAAATCAGAACTGATGTATCCATTATCATATTTAAATTATGTATCTTCTTTAAAAAAAATCAAAGGTATACTTTATTTTACAGATTTATATTATATAATTTCTATAGGATAACTACCAATCTATTGATTATTTTAAAAAAATAAAAAATAAAAATATAAAAGTTTAATGTAAATAAAAAATTTTAAAATATATGTATATATATATATATATATATATAAATATATATATATTTATATAATTTTTTTATATTATTAATATTTATTTATTTATTTTTACTTTCTTTCCTAACTTCCATATGTTTGATGATATGTTTGAATATGGTAATAAATCTAGCATTTTTTTATATGATATTAAATTTTAAATATCTAAACCAAAGTCTTTAGCTATATCTAAACTTACCTAATAATATTTATTTGCAGTATTTAAAATTTCGGTCACATACTATTTCCTTTCTATATTATATGTTTCTAATATTCTATTTTATTCTTTTGGATTTTTAAAAATTAAATTTAGTTTGTGTGCTAAATTATGAGCTTCTTAAAGACCAGTATTCATTCCGAAACCTCCAGCTGGAGGGAAAGCATGTGCGGAGTCGCCTGCAAAAATTACACGATTTTAGTAGTATTTTTCGATTACTTCAGCAGATAATTTCCATGTTCCTGTTGATTTGATATCTATATCATCTATTTATTTCCTCATATTATCTTAAATTATTTATAATATTGTATTTTTGGCTTATTCTTTATTCATTTAAGTGTCGTAAGGGGGACATGTAGGAACTTAGAGCACAAACATGCCGTCTTTTTTAGAATGATTTACTAGACAGGCGACTATGTCAGAATTATAAATAAAATGAAGCATAGCGTTTTCTTTTTTTAGTTTAATAAATCTGCAAGCTTTTTAGAATGAAAATAAATGTTGAAAAAACTTTATAAATAAGGATTTCCAACTAAACTTATTTTTAAAAAATTTCTTATAAAAGAATGCTTGCCATCACAGGCTAATAAAAAATCAGCTTTTATTTATTTTTTTTAGTCTGTTTTTGTATCTATTAAGTCTATTAATACATAGTCTTTTTTATTCTCAAAAGAAATTAAATTATGACCCAAATATATACTATTATTATCAATTATATTGTCTTTTAATATATTCACGAAATATGGCTAAGGTAAATGAACATAACGGGCAAATGAATGTTCTTATAAAATTTTTTATTGCTTTGATTCTGGATTAGGACTAAAATGATCGTCAACGCCAAAAGGACCTTTTGGGTCAAATAATCTACGTTAATATCTATAATATCTATTTAAATTAAATATATAATTATTATGTTTTTTATTTTTTATACCGGAAATATTCTATGTTTTCACAATTTTCGTATATTTAATTAGTTAGATTTTTATTTTAAGTGTTTTTTAGCTCAGATAAAACTTCCATTGAACGTAAATTTATTAAATGGGCAGCTGGATGACTTATAAATTAGGTGCTTTTTTCTATTAAAGCATATGATAAACCGAATTTTTGCATGTACAAAGATGCTGCAAGTCCTACAGGACCGGCTCCGACTATTGCGACATTTATATGTATCATATATATATATATATATTTTTATATACTTATATGTATAGAATATTTATTTAATATATATATTTTTTTTTGATATTAATTTTGTTTTTTTAGATTTTTCTTATATATTCTTATTTGCTTATTTATAATTTTTGATATGTTTATAAAAAAATTTATATATTATTTTATTTGGAAAAGTTTAAAATTAATTTATTTATATTTATATTGTTAATATAAAAAAGGAAGTTTTAATTAAATTATTAATATTAAAATAATTTATTTTATTAAATTTTTGGTATAAGAAAATGAATTGTTTTTTTTAGGATATTTATTATTTCAAAATACTTATTTATTTATTTTCTCAACAAAAAAATATAATTATTGTTTAAAAAAAAAAAAAAAAACTAAATAAAATATATATATAATTCAATTTTTTTTTTTATAAAAATAAAAAAAATAGTAATATTAAATATTCTTTTATATATGTTTTTATTTATTTATTTTTTTTTAAAAAAAATAAGATTTATTTAATATATTCTTTTTTAAATTAAATATATAAATAAAAATAATATTTTTTTTAAAAAAAAAATAAGATGAGCGGAGAAGTAGCAAAATTATAAAGTTAATTAGAAATCGAAGTAAAGGAAATGCAAAACCTTCAAAAAGATTTATAAAAGTTAAATGAAGGTCGCTAAAGGCTATTGGAATAATAAAATGAATCTGATCTAGTAAAAAAAGAAGTCGATTTATTAGAAGAAGGGGCAAATATTTTCAAATTAATAGGACCTGTGCTTGTTAAATAAACATTATAAGAATCCAAATAAACTATTGAAAAAAGACTAGAATTTATTAGAAAAGAAGCTATAAAAGTTGAACTTCTTTTAAAAGACAATGAACAAAAATAACATGATAAAAAATCAAAAATTGTAAAACTATAAGAAAATTATTATAAAACTGCTATGGGTCCTTAATATGAATAGGCTTTAAGTTAATAATAATAAAAACAATAAGCTTAATGAATATAAGTATTACTTTAAGAATATTAAATAATTTTTTTTAAATATATTTTTTTATTAAAAGAATTAAAAAATTTATATTATATTTTTGTTTTATTATTATTTAATAATAACTTTGTGATTTTCATAAGTAAATAATGTTTATAAAAATTATATCTTAATAAAAAAAAAATAATTAAATAAATAAAAATTTTTTCTTAATTAAAAAAATAGAAATAAAAATTAATAAATTTTGTATTTATCTATAAAAAATATAATATTAAAAAAATTAATATGATTGGTATAATATATATAAATATAACTAAATAATATATGTAAATATATATAATATATATATTTATATATTAATATATTTATATATTTATATATATATTTACTTACTATTTTTACAAAAAATAAATATATTATTATTTTTAATGTAATTTTTCTTGTTTACATTTTAAATTTTTAGTATAAAATATAACATATATTACATTATTTTTTCAAAAACATTATTTTTATTAATTTATTACATATTTTTTTTAATTAATAATTATATTATTATAATATTATATTTTTTTTTATATTTAATTTAATTAATTATTGTGTTTCTTTTTAGAATTTATTAAAAAAAAATTAAATTTTATAAATTCACTACTTTATTTTTTGTTTATTTTCTAAATCTTTTTTTTTTTTATTTTTTCATCTTTTCTATTTATTAATAATTTTTATTATTTATCATTTGAATATTCTTTTATTGTTTTTATGTTTTTTTAAGTATTTAATAAAATGTTTTTGTTTTCATTAATAAATTTTTTTACAATAATATTTAATAAATTATAATCATTTGCAGAATCTTTAATTTAGCTTTTATAAATTTACAGGCATTCTCCCCAAAATTCTAATTATCTTAAAAATCCAGTATTTGGATAAGCTTTTTTGTGCAAGTTTTTCACTTTAGTTATACTTTCTTCTGCAGTACAATTCTCTTAGAACATTACGTATGCCATTACAGTACTTGCAGATCTACTTCTACCTTTATGGCAGTGTACAAGAATGTTTCCATTAGCTTCTTCTATAAATTTCATTGCATCAGGCCAGAAATTCAGTATAAAAAATGAAGGGTAGTCATAAATTTATAATTATAGATATTTAGCTTAATTAGGAAAATATTATTTTATTGATTTAGAACATACTAAGACGTATTTAATATTACTTTGCTAGAAAAACATACAGTCTCTAGATGTTATGACATCTCCAATAAATAAGTTATTGTATATTTTTGACATTTTTTGATAATTATAAAATAATTTATAAAAATATATAATAATATATAATAATATATTAATAATTTTATATAATAATTATTAACTTATTTATATATTAATTAAATTGAATAATATATATTTAAGTTTTATACTTATTATATAATTTTAATTCTTTGTATTATGTTTAATAAATAGAATAATTAAATTTAGTTATTAAAAAATTATTAATAAATTATATGTTTAATCTTTTAAAAATATAAATTATAAATAAATACAAGAACTCATATTTAATGATTAAATTAAATATAATAAAAACTTAAAAATATAAATTAATATATAAAAATAATAAAAATAAAAATGATACTTTAAAAAATATTTAAAATGAAAGATAAAGTTTTCAATTCAGACTAATTAGTTATAAAAAAGCAAAATAAATCACAAGAGAAAAAAATTTTTAAAAATAAAGAAAATAAAAAAGAGTAATAAAAAACTGAAAAATCTTTAGTAAAAATAAATATACATAAAGTGTATAATAAATATGAAGACTATAAACCTATTGGCGCATCTTCATAATATTAAGCAAATTACTAATAGGAAGATTTATTATATACATAATTTGGAAAAATGTTAAATGAAAACCAAATTGATTATATAAAATTAAAAACGAAATCATGGAATGGAATACCATAAGGTAAATGAATAAAATAGCATAATATAAAATATATTTATATTAATAATATAATATATATATATATATTATATATATATCTATAATAATATTATATATATAATATATAGCATATAGAGGCGTTGTATGGAAAATTATAATTGACTATTAATTAACAAATAGAAAATAAGCAGAAGCTTAATTAAAAAGATTAAGAGAAGAATATAATTAATATGTCAATTATTATTTTAAAAATGAACTTGTCCGTTAAAATTTTACTATATAAGAATAAAAAATGATTAAAGTAATCGAAGCTGATGTTCCTCGAACTTAGCCTTAATAATAAAATTTATAAATCGCCTTTAATATAGGAAATGTTGACTAGGATTTTAATAATATGGGGTTTAAGACATCCTGCATGCGGATATGTATAGGGTATGAATGAGATTGTGACACCTTTTTTTATAGTTTTTTGCAGTAATATATTGAATTGGATGAAAAAACGACTATCCAATACCTCCTAATATAGAGAGTATAACAAAATAAAATCTGGATGAAATTGAAGCGGATATTTATTGGTGTTTAGTTAGGATTTTAGATAAAATATAGGACAATTATACTAATTAATAACCAGGAATAAAAAGGTGTTTGGATAAAATAGGATAAATAATCTAAAAAATAGATCCTGAATTATCTCTACACTTTAAAAATGAACATGTAGAATATGTTTAATTTGCTTTTAGGTGGATTTCCTGTTTATTAGTAAGAGAGTTCCCATTAAAGTAAGTTTTTAGAATTTTCGATACTTTTTTAGCAGATGAAAAAGGATTTGCAGTTTTAAGTATGTATTTATGTGCAGCATTGATTTTAAAATTCTCAAATAAAGTCAAAAAAATGAAATTTAATGAAATTATTACATTTTTTTAAAAAATGCCAACAGAATTATGGAAAGAAGAAGATATAGAAATGTTATTAGGCGAAGCTTATGTTTTTATGTGTATGTTTGAATAAAGTTAAGGTCATATTAAATAAAATTAAAATTTTGGATGGTTTTGATCTAATAAAACTTTTTTAAATATATATAATTATGAATTAATATATATATATATATATATATATATATATATATTTATGTAATATATATAAAAATATAAATTACTTATTATATTGTTTTATTAAATTTTTTATCATTTTTTTTTTATTCAAAAGATTAAATCAAAATAATATAAATATATATATATATATATATATATATGTATATATATTTATATGTTTTATTTATAATAATTTTTTCTGTAAATTTTTATTTTTTGTTATAATATTTTCTTTTTTTATTTTATTCAGTAAAATATAAATATTAAGTAACAGAAAATTTTTTATCTTTTTTAGTTAAGATTAATCTTTAATTAATAATAAACTATACATATCAATATAATTTTATTCTTATTTATTAATTAATTCAATCTTTTGTTTTTACATTTGTATAGATTTAGTATTTAATTTTATTTATAAAAACATATTTCATTTTTTTTTTAAATAACTTATTTTTATAATTTATTATTTATATTAAAATTATATTTATTTTTCATTTTTTTTTTCTTTTTTTGATTGATTTATTTTATTTATTTATAATTATTATATATATTATATTTATTAAGTATTATTTTTTTAAATATTTTATTTATTAAATTTTTTAATTATATATATTTTTTTATTATTATTATTATTAATATATTCACTTTAAAATACTTTTTATATAAAAATATATAGTAAATTATATTGATAGAGCTCCAAAGAATTTTATTATTGTAAAAAAATAGTTTATATTGCTTTTCGTTTTACTGATAGTTTAATCGTTAATTTATTTAATTTTTTATATTTCTTTTTCTTCTTATAATTGTAAATTAAATTCTATTTAATTAATTTATTTTTTAATGTTTCTTTTTTTTAAATAATATAAGTCTTTGTTTTATAAACATTAGAAATCTTTATCGATATTTTATTAATTTTTTTACAATTTAGAAATACTTTAAAATTATACATTTTCTTAATAATAAATTTATTAATTTATATCCTAACAAATATTTATTTAATGATTAAATACTTCTTCCATATATATTCTGTTTTTAGGATTAAAAACTAGACTTTTATCAATAAAACTTTCAATAATTTAATATTTTTTTTTTATAAAAACTCTTTATTATTTTTTCATTTTTTAAAAGTCCATATCAAATGGATGTTTTTTATAAACTAATTCATGTAAAATAATACCTAATGACCATACATCAGCCTATATATATATAAAATATAAAAATATACATATGTAAAAATATAAAAATATATATATATATATATATATATATATATATTTATATATAATATTATATTTATTTACTTACTTTATTTGTGTATTTCGGATAATTTGTATTTGCAAGTAGAATTTCAGGTGCCATAGTACATGGAGTTCCACATTTTACACTATTAACATCATATTGAAATTATTCTAATTATTTGGAAAGTCCAAAGTCACTTATTTTAATTACATTTTGACTTAAAAGAATATTTTCTAGTTTTAAATCTCTATGAATGATTTTATGTTTATACAATTATTACATGCCTTTTATTATTTATTGAAAATAAAACAAAGCTTTATCAGGTTATATTTTTTATAGTTAAGATTATAAAGAACCATTTGGACAGTATTCTAGTATTAAATATGCTTTTTTTAAAAAATTATCTTTATAATAATCATATATTTGGAGTATATTTTAGTGGCTTTTTAATTTCATAATTATTCTTAATTCTTCTTCGAATTTTTCCTGTTTCTATAAATTTATTACCTTTATGGCTACAGGAGTGTTAGTACCTATTTTCTGACCCTTATATACTATACTAAATGCACCTTCACCTATTTTATCTTAGAGGGAAAATCTATAGTTTTTTATTTATATTTAATTATTTTTTTGTAATTTATCCAAGTAAAAATCTTTATTCTTTCTTATTATTTAATTGTTTATATGATTTATGTTTGAAGATAAGATTTTAGGTTCTATATATAAGTTTTAAATATTTTAAGGTTCTATATATTGATTCTATATATTTTCAGGTTATATTTATATATTTATAGGTTATATGTATATTTTTTATGATTCAGAAGGCATAAATTCGCTTATTATTTTATTATTAAATTCAATTATTTAATTTTCATTTTAGTATATTTAAATATTATTATTAGAGTTAATTTAATTATTATTTATGTTTATTTAATTATTATAATTACATTATTCGATTATTATATTGTTTTATGCATTTATTTAATCTATTTATGTGTTTTACTATAGAATTGCAGGAAAAATTAATGGATGAAAATATGCATTTTAATTAATGGTAAAAACACATGATTATAATATGTATTTTTAACGGATTTAGTTTAATGATTTTTAGGCATGATTTTTTCGAACTTATTTTCGAAATCCTTCCATTATTTGATTTTTTTTAATTTGTTCTTTGGTTTACATTCTTATTTTTTGTTAATAAATATTATTATTATTATTATTTTTAAATTATTTTAGTATTTTTTTTTTTTTTTTTTAAAAAAAAAAAGAAATTATAAAATATTATGTAAGTATTTTATATATTTTGTTAATTTATTAATACTATAAATGTATTATTTTTATGAATTTTATTAGTAATTTTTATTTTTTCGAAATAGTTTTTTTGTTTTTAATGTAAATTTCTATTAATTCAGAAAATATCTTTTTTATTTTATTTTATTTTATTTGCTAAAAAATTGAAATATTTTATAAAAGTTTAATTTTTTTTGTTTTTTTTGTTTTTTTTTTCCTTTTCTTAAAAAAATAAATTTATATTTTAATCTTTCCTTTTTTTTTTTTTTAAAAAAAAAATATAAAATATGATTTTAGTATTAAAATTTCATTCCTCTTAAAAAAATTAAATTTTTTTTTTTTTTTTTTTTTTTTAACAAAAAATATATTGTTAAGAATTAAATATTTAAGATTTATATGCTTATTTTAAAATATTTTTTTATAAAAATAATTATTTATATAGATACAATATATTATAAATTTTATTTAACAACAACAAAAATAAACAAAAAAAATGAATAATTTTGCTTAATCTTTATAATCTTCTTAAGGAATTTAAGGAAGTACTATAAAAATTTAAAATTCATAAATTATTTTCCTTTAAATGAATCTTTATAGTAATATTAAGTTAAAGAAGTATTAAAAACAAAAGAAATAGAATAAAAAAACGAAAAGAAAATAGAAGAAATAATACAAAATTTTCTTAATTAAGAAAATTAATAACTTAATATAATTCCAAAAAAAGGTAATTTAGACTTAAAAAAATTTCTAAATAAAAGACTTGAAAAATTAAATAAAAGAACTGAAAAGCAATTATAAAATTATTATGTAAAATAAATTATATAAATTATATATAAATTTTTATATTTATAGAAGCAAAAATGAATGGAGATTAATAAATTAATGAAGAAAATGAAAATAAATAAGAATAAGTAGAAAATACATAAAACTTAGATTTATTAAATAAAGTATATAATCAAATATGAATCATGATTAAGAAATTTATGAAGAAGAAGATATTAAATTAAATCTATAAGACGGGAATTAAATTATATAAGCTTTATTGCATAAGAATAATTATATAATGTAAATTATTTATATTTATATATTATTTTACATTTATTAATTTCAACTAAATATATAATTAGAAAATAGATTAAGATTCAGATTGATTTATTTATTAAAAAAAATATATATATATATTTTTATGAAATACTATAATATGTGCAATATAATTGTTTTATTTTATTTTATTTTGTTTTGTTTTTAATTTATAAAAAAAAAAAAATGTTATGAAAATAATTTGTAATTTAATAATAATATGAAAAAAAAAAAAAAAAAAAAAAAAAAAAAAGATTTTTGAATAAAACTAATTAATGTAAACATATATATTAATAAATTAAAAATATTAGAAAAAATAAATATAAAAAAGTCAAAATTTATAAAAAGACTTTTAATAAAAGGCTTAAATGATACAAATAAATGCAATATTTAAATATATAAAAATAAATATAATAATATATAAATTATTTATTAATAATAAATAAAATATTTAAATTTTTATAATAATTAATATGTTTATTATAAAACAAAAAAATAAATATAATTTTAAAATTATAACTTATTTGATAATATAGATACATTTATTATATGTATTATATAAAATAAAAATATTTTTTTTGAAATATATATTTATTAAAAATTCAAATACATTTTGTAAAAACTATTAATTATTGTAAATTATAATAATTATATTATGTAAAAAAGATATTTATAAAAAATATAATCTTAAGAAAAAAAAGAAAAATTTAAATTAATTCATACCAATTAATATATATATAAAATTATTAAAATAAAATGTTAATATAAAAATATATATGAATATATGTATAATAAAAAAATATATAAAAATATATATATATAAATATATTTATAAATATTTATATATATTTATATATATTTATATATTATAAAACAAAAATTAAAAAAATTTTAAAATAAATTTTAATTTATTCCTATTAAAATAAATAAAACTAAATTATACAAAGAAAAATAAAATATATAATAATATTATATAAATAAATTAATTTTGATTAAAAAATATTTATTTATTATTTTTTATTTAAAAAAAATAAAAAAAATAAATAAAAATAATAAAACTATCAATTTATATAGAAAAAATAAAATAATAATATGAAAGCAAATAATAATTCCAATTTAAAAATAACACTTTAAAATTAAAATAAAAGTACATTTAAATCATGCAGTTCATCAAAACAAAAAACCCAATTGTTTTTAAATAAAAAAATATATATATTAACATAATATTAAATTTATATTATTTTGTAACGTATTTATTTTTTTATCCTTTAGTATTAATTCAAGAATGTTAGATAATCATTATAAACCAGAAGTTCATATAGGGCCTTGGATTGCCCCAGGTAAATAACCTGATTAGTAAAAAATAAAAATATATTTTATTAAAATTAATTAAATAAAAGTAAATATGATTTTTAAGAATGTGGTTTAGGCTTTGTTATAAATGATAAATATTAAAAATAAATGGATAATAAAAGAAGTTAACTTTAAAATATATAATCTGATTTAAAAGAATTCCCAGAGTTTTCTAATATTAGAGAAAATGAAGTTTTTGTATTTATTGAATATTGGTA
>NW_004087533.1:19945-49674 GCF_000220395.1 Ichthyophthirius multifiliis
AAAATAAACATAAATATATATATATATATATATATATATATATATATATATATATATATATATATATATATAAAGTAATGATTGCTAAAATCACGATATTACAACAAGACATAATGAAGAACAATATACAAATGCAGCCGAAAGTTTAAAAAGAAGTATTTTAAAAACTTTTCCAGTTGTAAAAGTATATTTAAAGCCTGTAATATTTGATCCTTTATCTCGAACATTAGAGAATATATATAATAGAAAAAGAATAGGTTATATATATATATAATAATTTATAAATAAAATTAAAAATAAAAAAAATAATAAAATATATAACAATTATTAAAAATATAAATATAAATATATAATAATAAACAAAATAATATATATAAATGTATAAATAAATATATATATATATATATATATATGTATTTATATATATATATATAATTATTCATAATAAAATTTAATTTACGATTTTATTTTTTCAGGTGCATTTGAAATATTTGTACTATCAAATAGAAAGAATAAAATAAATAATTCATGTGTATATTCTAAATTATCAAATGGTAAATGGCCAGATGAATAGGAAATACTGAAAGACTTAAGATAATATATGATAACAATTTCATTATAGATTTAATTAAAATTATAAGATTTTAATTTAGAATCTATTAGTGAAGATAAATTAACAAATAGAATTGTGAATAAATTATTCGATATTGTTGTTACTATAAGGCCCTGTAGATAAAAAAAATAAAGCATAGAAAATGTATCAAGTTTGAATTAAAATAGTAGCAGAACTAATTATAAAAATGAAACTGAAAAACTAAAAAGTTCTTTCAATATTAGTAATATTAGTGTATAATAATCTAAACATTTTAATACTTAGAATGGATAATAAACTAATATTGAAAATGTGAGTTATAATTCAGAAATTTTTAGAGAAAAAACTGATAAAATGGGTATTGTTTAGTTCTAAAATTTACCTTATGATGTTTATATGCTTGAAATTAAAGAAACTAATGATTTTAAAAGCTTTAAGTAATAAATTGATATTTTTTAGATTGTTAAAAATCAAGAAAGTACAGATTTAGTGATAGAATTGTAACATTTTAATATGAGTTTTCTTAAAATTTAGGCTAATGTGAAAACATTAAAAGATGAAAGTGACAATTTGAGAAACGCAAAAATATATATTTTATAAAACGATCAAGGTGTATATTAATTGGCAATATATAATAAATAATTATATATATATATTATATATATATATATATATATATATTTTTTTTTATAGTATTGTTAAATGATAATTTCAATGGATTTTTTTGTGTTAATTTAGAACCGGGATTTTATAAAATAAAATTAGAAAAATAGGGTCATTAAACTATAGAGGAAAATTATATAGCGAAACCTGGATAATGTGAACTATGTTTAGGCCCTATGATAAAATTTATAGATAATGAACCTAAATAAATGGATAATAAGAGCAGATTTTAAAATAGACCTTCAAGTTCTGCTAGGAAAGGAATTTTAAAAAATGAAAATTAAAGTAATTTTAAAAAGGATGAAGGCTAAAATAAAGATGAATTTGTAGATGAGTTTCCTTTTAATAAAATTTAATAGATTAAAAATAAAGATTTAGTATTGTTAAAAATGCCTAAAGATTTCAATACATTTAAATTAACAGGTATTTGTGGATAACAAATTATAAGCTTAGAAGTCATTTCTCCTAGTAATGATATAATAACGAAAAGTAATAAAAGTTTAACAATTTAAAATGAAGTAAAATAAAATAAATTCGGTTTGTCATTAAAATTTAATGAAGGTAACATAAATATATATATATATTTATATATATATATATATATATATATTTATATATTTTCAATAATTATTTTTACTTTTTTATTATATTAAGAATTTTCCAAGGGTATATGTAGAATTTATGCTAAAATATTAAATAATTAATAGTTTAATTAGAATAATTTAAAATTATATGCTTCTTAATCTAATAATAGTATATTAATCGAAGTTCCTAAAATATAATAAATTGATTTAGATAAAGTACTTTATTGGGATATAGGAATTGTTGATTGTAAAAATATTTAATTAATTTATTTATAATTTTAATAATAGGTTAAACTAAAAGATTTTACGAATTAAATAATTATACTATATAATAAATTACTAAAGATATGCTTTTATTTGAGTTTTAAGAATTATTAAATTTTCTTAATGCTTCTAGGCCTGATATAAAGAAAATTCTTGGTATTTTTTATTTAAACATTTTAACCTTATTTTTACATTATTATTATAAGGATTTAATAGTAAAGAAAAAATACAATTTGAAGATGATATTTATTTAAAGAAATAAAATATTATAAAAAGCCTATAAGATTATGAATTTAATATAGCTAAATAAGTTGATTATTTTTTAAAAAGTGCAGCTAATAATTAAGACTATTATTCTTTTAAAAAATTAGAATTTAAATTAATTCATAAAGAGTTAGAAGATAATAGATGTAAATTTATAGATGATAATTCTATTTAAAATGATAAAGATGAAGACGAAGAATAATTTGAAAATTTTTGTTGATATATAATGATTTTTTTTATTTTATTTATAAGTTATTATCTTTTTTTTTATATGATAAATATAAATTAAAATTATTATTATTATTGTAATTTTATAAATACATAAAAAAAAATTTTTGTTTAGTAAAAAAATATATTTAAAAAAAAAGTTAAAATAAAATTTTTAATTAAATATAACATAAAAAAATATTTGTATAAATTTATTAGAAATAAAAAATATATATAAATAAAAATTGTATATAAATATATATATAAATAGATGTATATATATAAATATGAATAAATAAATAATTAAATAAATATATATTTTTATATATATTTATATATATTTATATATATTTTTAAAATTATATTATATTTATTAAATTATATTTTTATATTATTATATATATAAATTTTTTAAATTAAAATCTTTTTATAATATTTTTTTTTAAAAAAATATTTCATATATTTTAATTATTATTTTTATTTGCAAGATCTTTCAATAATCCTATTCTGTAGTTTTTTTTTTTTTTTTAGTTATTATTTATATTTTAATTATTGTTTTCTTTATTCATTTCTGATATATATTAGTAAGCTTAATTATTTATATTTTTAAAATTTATTTCATTAAAATATTAGTCTTATTTTAATTTAATTTATTCATCCATTTTATCATCTTCTTCTTCTTAAAGTTCATAAATTAAATTTTAGTTTTATGAATTTTATTCATATTAAAAGCTTTATAAAGTATTTTAGTTATCATAAAAATTATTAGTATTTAAAAGTGTATTATCATAGTTTTCATAAAGATCTTAAGTTTTTTATAAACTATAGAAATCTTTACCTTTAATAAAATATTTTTATTTATATATTAATAGAAAATACTTGAAATTTAAGTTTCAAATTATTTTTTATTTGATATATTTTAAATCTTTTTTTTATTATGTTCTTTCAATAGTAATTTTACTAAATTAAAAATCTTTTTTTTATTAAAAAAATAAAGTTTTTTTTTTTAAAAAAAAATGTATTGTGAACTTAATCAAAATCTATATATTATTCATTTAAAAATAAAGGATGCTCTTCGAAAAGCTTTTAGGTAATATTTTTGGCTTCATTTATATTTATTAAATTATTTAAAAGGATATAGTAAAGTCTTTTTTTTTTGTATATAAATTAGTTTTATATAACATTGCAATTGTAGGTGGATTATATTTGATTGCTAATTATATTGGATAAATTTAATTTTTTAATTAGAATTATTTAATCATTTATTTATTATTTTTTAAAAATAATATTATTAATGTTTTTTTTTAAAAAAAATAAATATTATACTAAATTATTGTAAATTAAAAATAAAAAAATAAAAATTTTATAGTATTTTTTTATAAATGTATAAAAAAACAACATAAAAAATTAAAACTATGAAGAATTAAATAAAAATAAATAAAATATTGATTATTATACAAATAAAAGTTAACAAAAGTCAATAAAAGAAGAAATAGAATTTGATATGAAATAAAATAGTTAATAATAAAATAATTTATAATATTAAAAAATAATAAATAAATAGAAAACATGAAATTACTTTGTTAGAAATTTAAAAATAAATTAATTTTAGTTAAAAAATATAGTTAATGTAAGAAATTATGATAAAAAATAAATATATATATATACGAAAAAATAAATATGTATATATGTATATATATAAATATAAATATATATATATTTATAAAAAATAATTATAATTATATATTTAAATATAAAAATTTATATATTTAAATTTATATATTTATTTTTATTTATATTTTTTATAATTATTATATATATTTCAAATATATTTATTTTAAATATAATAATATAAATATTATTTTATATATAATTTACAAAAAATAAAATAAATATTAGTTATTATTTATTATTTGATTTATTTTTTATTTTTTTAAATTTTAATTAGTTAGTCTTTAATGGAAAGAAAGAATTATTAGTATAAGAAATAATTTTTTTTAATGTTATACATTTAAGAATAATTTAAATTATTAATTATGTTTATAAATAGAAAAATAAAAAGAATAATAAAAATAATAAAATAAAAATATATATAATTTAAATAATATAAATAATTAAAATAGTAATAATAATAATAATAAATATAAAAATAATAATAATAATAATAATAGTAATAATAATAATAAAAATAATAATAATAATAATATATAATATTCATAATTACTAATTAATAACTTAGATAATAATAAAAATGATAATACTTTAATTATAGACGAAAAATTTATAATATATTTAGAATTAAAAAAAGAAATTGAAATTAAATATATAACTAAATTTGAATAATCTATATTTTAAGATTATAATATATAAAAATAACAAATATTAATTTATATCCCTAAAAATAAAGTAATCTTTTATAAAAATTCAAAAAATAATATGAAGAAAAATGAAAATTAAATTAAATCTATATAAATAAAAGAAGAAATTAATTGGATGTTTGAAATGGAATAAAAAAAATATGATATAGATTAAAATATTTAAATAATGTAAAAAATATTTAAAATTATATAAAATAAATATATTTATATTTTGAAAATATACATTATAAAAAATATATGTAAATTAAAAATTTTTATTTAAAATATATAAATATATATATATATATATATTTATACATATATATCTAGAAATATTTAGAAGATTTCATTAATATTAATATATCAAAAGATAGATAGATTAACATATAATAATAAAAACATGAATAAAATTAAATATTTATATTTCCATGTATTAAATAAATTACTTAAAATTTAAAAAAATAAGAATTATAATCAATAGTTTAAAATAATGTAAATAATTAATAGTTTTAATTTGTTAAATAATAATCTGATTTTTTTAAAAATGACTAAATTAACTAATAAGCTAAAGAAAGTATTGTTGTTGGATCTTAATAGTAAAAAATTTTTGATTATTCAAAAAATGATAGAAATAAAAAATTTGAAAATGCTTGGGAATATAAATTTTAAAAATTATAAGATGATATAATATAATTATGTAATAATTCGAAAGAAAATATACCTAAACTATGGCTATAAATGTTCAGTTTAATAGGTTAGTTTAGAGAAAAAGCAGAATAGACTGTAATAGAAATAGTATAGGAGCTTATATTTCCAGAAGGAAATTGTAAATTTAATAAATTAGAATAAGGAAACCCTTATTTAAATTTATAAGAAAACGAAGAAGAATAAATATATATACATAATAATATGATTATAAGATTAAGTTATATAAAAGAAAATAAAAACTAAATAAAAAAAAGCAGTAGTTCATATAATGATTTTAGCTTTAAATGTCTTTCAAATGAATTCAGAGCATATAATATGTTAGCTGACTGCCTTTTTTTATTAAAAAAAGAACTTTAGTTTAAATTTTAAGTACCTTTAGTATGTTTAGTGGATTATATGGGATTTAAAGCTTTGTGTATGGGTATTATACCTATAGATTTTAAATAAAGTCTGAAAATAGGGGTTTACGAGAGTGAGTTTTTATAAAATAATGAATTAAATAAAGATTTGGAGTTTTTAGGAAAAATACTGAATTTAAAAAAGGGAGAATTTTTAGGGAAAAATAATGAAAAAATAAATACTTATTTGGGCTTTTTTACTGAAATTCATTTAGTTTAATAGGATAAATGGGACAATATATCTAAATTATTAATTTAATAATAATAATAATTGGTGGAGGAGAAAAATCAAAAATTTTATATACTGAAAGTTTAGAATTTAATTCCTTTGTAATTTTCGCAAAAAATTAATTAAAAAAATTTTGATTTTTCGAAGTAATTTAGACCAGAATTTATATCAAATTTCATTTCTGGGTAAATTTCTAATTGCGCATTTTTAAATCCAGATAAGTCTTAGGAATAAAAAATGGAAGATTTATAAAATTTAGAGTTTTCATAGTACTTAACGAATAATTTAATTCCGGAATTTATCAAAAAGTTAGAAAAAATGCAGTTCTTAGTATATGATTCAGCATCTATTAGTTAAGTTTTCCATTAAAATGGAATAAATTTAAGATTTATGGGCTTTGTGGCTAAATAGACAAGTCTTCCGCATATTTCAAATATTTTATTAAGCGAAATGATAGCAAGAAGTGCCAAAAAAATTTTTAGATTTGAGTTAGGACAGTTTCATATTTTACATTTTAAATAATAAATAAATTAATAAATTTAAGATTATATAAAAAAATATAAAAAAATAAGCAAAAAAAATAAAAAGAAGGACAAAATAAAGATATAAATAAAGAATATATTAAAAAAATAGATAAAATAAAAGAATTAGATATAGAAGTAAAAAAAATAGCAGTGGATTATTTAAATTTAATATTTGGATAACCAAAAGATATAAAAATAGAAGAAATTAAATAATTAAAAGGCTTTTTACGAGAATAATTATAAAATGAATATAATGAATCTTAAGAGATAATAAATTTCTGGAATAATATACTCGCAAAATAAGTTAAAGAAGATTTTAATTATGATATAGGTCCATATCCAGTTTAGAATATAAAAGGTGCTTTATTTCATTCTATATGTTTTCATTTAAGACTTAAATTAAAATACGATTAATCTATTTTAGATATTTAAGGTTTAAGGCCTTTTAGTCTTGAAAATTTTATCGAAATAATTGCTTTTTCGAAAGTTTACAATTTCCCTTGCTCTCCTTTATAAATAATGGCCTAAAAATGGAAAGAATATTAATAAACTAACAATATTAACTTATGTTTGAAATCTCTTAATATTCAATTAAAAATTACATAAGAAATTTTCCAAAAATGTAAAAGATTACATGGTCCTATGCCTGAATATTTTATATTATCTGAATTCGCATAATGTTATATTTAATTATAAAATTATAAACTATCAAAAATGCTTGCTGAATAAGCATTAGAAAAACACCTAAATTTCATGTTTCTGGTCTAAAATGTTTATCTATTTTAACCACTTGTTCATATTTTATTACTTTAAAAGAAGTTTAAAAACATATAGAAACGTTCCACTCTGAAAACTATAATATAGATTAAGAAAGTGCTAAGTATTTTGAATAATCATTAGTTATTATAGATTTTCATTTAGGAAATTATCACCCTTTAATAGCCAGTTTGTATTGCTAATAATATTTATCGATTTCTAATAAATGTGAGTCTTAAAGATTAAAACTTTTAAGAAATGCTTTACTTTGTTGTTGTAGGTCTTTAGGTAATAATCATATGCAAACAGCAGATATTTATGAATAAATAGCAGATCATTTATATTCTAATTCATAAATTAAATAAAGCCTTAGCTATTTAGAAAAAGCATTTGTAATATATGAGGCTGAATATGGTAAAAAATCACCTTTTTTAGCTAAGTTTTGTTATAAATTTAGCGAAAAATGCCTAAAAAAAGGTAAACATAGATATACTTTTTTATATATATATATATATATAAAGGATATATTGAATAAGCTTTAGAATATAGTAGTATAGCTTTTTAAATATTCGAAAATGAAGAAGGAGAATATTATTTTTCTTGTTTAGAATGTGCTTTTATTGTATCTTAAAGTACTCTTTTATTAAAAGATAATGATGAGAAGTCATTATTTTATTTAGAAAAAATGTGGGATATTATCGAAAAATATTGTATTAATGAAAAGGATTAATTTATAATAGAAAAAATATATTTTATTATTAAAAATATTGTTAGATTGTATTTATTAAAATTAGAACCGGAAAAGAAAAACTACTTATTTAAAATTCTTTATGCTTTTAAATAAGAATAAGACTTCGAAAAGTCTAATAGGGAAAATCCGTCCGTATAAGCCTATTATGAGTTTTTGTAAATGGAAAAAAATAATGATTAGTCATTTACTAATTTAGATCAGAAAAATTAAGTAAATAAGAAAATTTAATTAGTTTTTATATTTAAATATAAATAGATTAAACCTGATATTAAAAAATCATAAAATTTAATTAATTAAATATAAAATAATATGGATGATTAAGATTAAAATAGTAAAAATTCAATATAAGAAATAAAAGAAAATAAGTCAACAATAGTTGAATCTCCTAAAAATATATGGATTAATAATTTTAAAATATTTTTAAAACGGAATAATTTAATGAAAATTTAGATATAAACAAATAAAAATAAAGATATTTAGAAATTATATAAATTATTAGAAATATATGTAGAAAATATAAAAATGTGCATGAAATGGTAGATAATATGATAAATAATATAAATAAACTATTCTAGGAATTATATTATTCAAGAAAATTTTTTATTGATTTTAAAAATATAATTAATAGTATAGAAAT
This sequence comes from Ichthyophthirius multifiliis, assembly GCF_000220395.1. Taxonomy (NCBI): domain Eukaryota; phylum Ciliophora; class Oligohymenophorea; order Hymenostomatida; genus Ichthyophthirius; species Ichthyophthirius multifiliis. The sequence goes on from NW_004087533.1 coordinate 28,880, forward strand.
ATATGAAGATAAAAATAGGTTATATATATATATATATATATATATATATATATATTTTTATATATGTTTAGTAATTATAAAATTTTGTCTAATTAAATTTAACAAGAAATTAATAATAATAGAATTTAATAATATTGATACTAATTCATAATATGTATATTAGTTTTTACAAGATAATTATGATTTTTAGAATTAAAATGATTTATATAATAAATAAATAAATGATAATTTCAGAGGGTTTTTATTTTTTTTTTATATATTTTATTTTTTTTATATTAGAGCTATTTATTTATTTTAATAAATGATATTTTTATTTGGGGAAATATTTTTTTATGATGTTCTTGTCTAAAATGTATATTGTTCTTTAGAATAATAAAATTATTGTTCATGATTTAATATATATTTATATAAAAATATAATATCATTTTTGAAAAGTTTGTGTATATACTATATTTTTTATTATTTATATTTACATAAATTAGGATTATTTTTTTTTAAAAAAAAATACTAATTATATAATTATTTACGATTTTATATTATTATTTTTAAATTCATTATTTATATAATTAAATCTCATTTTCATTTATATTTAATAAATTTAAAATTTATTGAGTAAGATTTTCATTTACACTATTCCTATTTAGATAAAAAATAAATAAATATTATAAATGAAATAGATAAATTATATTAATATATATATTAATATATATTAATATATATATAATATATATTAATACATATTTATTTATTTTTAAATTCTTTATATATATATTTATTTATAAATATTTATTTATTTGTTACTTTTTATAAAATTCCTATATGAAAAGTGTAAAGTAATTTTTAATTTGTTAAAAACACTAAGAAGAATAAAAATCAATCATTTCATCATTGAAAGTATCGCATTCTATATTTTTTTCATCTAAATTTATAAGATTAATTTCCTAAATTAAAGAATTAGTTAAAAAAGAATTTTATTATTAATTATAGAGTATATCATTTAAATCTTTTATTTAATTTTTTAAATTTTCTATTTCAAATTTTAGTTCGTCCCTTTATATTTCTTATTTTAAAAGTATGTTTTGAAAATTTCCTACTTAATTCAAGTATTTATTAAGTACGTCTTTATGTTTATTATTTAACTTTTTTTAATTATTATCATTCAAATGTACTTTATTGAATAAAATCTCGTCTAATAAATTTTCTAGTTTTTAGCTATAAAGTATTAAAGATTCAATTTAATAATTTTCTATTATTTCGTGTTTTTTTTATAATTCATTTTATAAATTTTGAATAGTTTTTTAAAGTTTTTCAGTGTTTATTATTTAGTTTTCGATTTCTGATTTATAATCAATTATTTAGTTTTTTAAAATTTAATTTTATTCACATACTATTGTTTATTATTATAAAAATTAGAGTTTATCTTTATAAAAATTATTAATTTTTTCAATATAAGATTATCGTTCTTCTTCAAAGTTTTCGTAGTTTTTCTCTATTTTTTGAATTTAATCTTTTAGGCTTATATTTTCTTATATTAAATTTTAATTTAGTGAATTATTTTCAGTTTCTTATTTTAAGTTTTCTATTTATTATTTTAAATTTTAATTTTCATTTTTTATACTTTATATTTATTCGTTTAAATTATTTTTCTTTTAATTTTTTAAAGTTTTATTTTTTTCATTTTTTTAATTTTCGGACGAATTTATTACATTATTATTATGCTCTTTTTCCAAATTTTAGGTTTAAAAGTTTTCTAAATTAGAATTTTAAAGATTTTCTTAGTTTTCCTTTTTGAATTCTACTAATTATTCATTTAAATGTCCGATTTATTCTTCTAAAAATCCATTTTTTGGTTAAAAATATCCATTTTATTCTTCGAAAAATTCATTTTTTGGTTAAAAAAATCCATTTTTTTGCTATTCTTTTAAATTTGAATTTTCCATTTAAAAATCTTGAATTTCTCCTTTTAAATATTCGGTTTTTTCTAGCAAATTTTGTCTTTCTTCTTTTAAATTTTCGTTTTCGATTTTTAGATTTTCATTTTACTTTTTTAGATATCCATTTTCTTTTTAAAAATCCTCGATTTCTTCTTTATAATATTGAATTTCTTCTTTTAAAATATCTATTTGATCCTTTAGGTCTATTTATAATTGTTCATTTTAATTTTCTTTTACTTTTTAAATAAGTTGTTATTCGTTTTGAATGCTTTTGGAATTATGTTATTGTTTTGTTAGTGTTTCATTTAATATTTATATTTTAAAGTCTTAGTTTAATATTTATATGCTTTGATATTGATCTTATAAATTTTGGATTTCTTTTAAAAAATTTTAGTTTTCTAATATTAAATAATCATGTTATGTTTTTAAATTTTTGTTTTCTTTTTATAAATTCTCGATTTCCGTTTGGAATGATTCCTTTTGAGCGTTTAATTGTTATATTTCGGTTTAATTGTTTTGGAAATTTTATGAAATAATTTTGTAGTTTTCGTTTTCCTTTAAAATTTTTTCTTTTTCATTTAAAAAATTTTCCTTTTCATTTAAATTTTTTTCGTTTTCTTTTTTTAAAAATTCTAATTAAAATTAAATTTTTTCATTTTCCATTAAAATTTTTTCCTTTTCATTTAAATTTTTTTCTTTTTCTTTTTTTAAAAATTCTAATTAAACTTAAATTTTTTCGTTTTCATTTAAATTTTTTTCTTTTTCCTTTAAAATTTTTTCGTTTTCTTTTAAAAAATTTTCGTTTTCTTTTTTTAAAAATTCTAATTAAACTTAAATTTTTTCATTTTCCATTTTTAAAATTTGATTTTCATTTAAATTTTTTTCGTTTTCCTTTAAAAAATTTTCGTTTTCCTTTAAAATTTTTTCATTTTCCTTTAAAAAATTTTCGTTTTCCTTTAAAATTTTTTTATTTTCCATTTTTTGATTTTCCATTTAAATATTTTAAGTTTCCATTTAGTTTTTTTAAGTTTCCATTTAAATTGTAAGATTTTGGATTTAATTTGTTAATTTTTAATTTTCATTTAAAAACTCTTCGTTTTAAATATTCAAAAGATTGATTTTTATTTAAAATTCTTCTTCTTTTTTTTCCATTATATTGGCAAATACATTAATTTCTTAAGAGTTTTCGTTTATTTTTTAAGTTAATAATTGATTTTCTTAATTATATTTTACCTTTTCTTTTTCGAAAAATTCTATCTTTTCATTTAAAATATTCATTTAAGTATCTTTTTCTGTTTTTTCTTTTTAAAAAATTAAATGTACACTAGCTAATTCTTCTTCTAAATTTTAGTTATTTTTCCTCAATTCTTCATTGTTTTTTTCCAAAATCTCCATTTCTTTTTCCAGTTTTCTCTTCTTACTACACACTTCTTAATAATTCTAAATAATTTTCGCATTCTCAGCTTCTAACTTAATATTATTCTATTAAAATTTCTCGTTATTTTCGGCTAAATTATTAATAGAATTATGTAAATTAGATGTTTATTATATTAAATAACTATTATCTTACGAAAACTATTCATTTAATTATTCTTTTTACATAATTTATTAGTTTTAATTATAAATTTAGACATTTAAAAGGGCATTATCTAATAAAAGCTTGTTTTTAGTATTTGTAAGTTCCTAGTTTTTAATATCGGCTTCTTTTAGTAAATTTTCGCATTGTTTTAGGGCATTTTCTAGTTTAGTTTTTTCTAAATTAATTCGTTAGTTTAATTGTATGTTTTCCTATATAATTATTTAATTTTCCTTATTTTTTTCTTCTTTTTCATTTTCATGATTTTCTTGTATTTTTTGAATTTATTTATTTTTTTCTTAAATTAAATTTGAAAATTCAATATTTTTTAAAAATATATTTTCCAATTTTTCATGAATTAAATTTTTTTATTAATTATTATTTTCGTTGTTTATTTATAAAATCTAGTTAATTTTTTATATAAAATAATTATTTTCCTATATTTAAAAATTTAAATCTGATATTATTTTTCCATAATAATCTTCAGTTTAATTTTCTCTATTAATATTTTTTTAAATTACAATTTAATTATTTTTTGGAGGTAAAGAATTATTCTTTTTATCAGTACTATTACTGGCCTAATTATATTATATATAAATATATATATATTATATATATATATATATATATTTATATTTATATATTTATTTTTATAAAAATATAATTTTTATAAATTTATATGTATATTTTTAATTTTTTTTTTTTACTTCAGTTTAAAATGTAGATGAGATATTATGATTAGTTTAATTATTATTTTATTATGTTATAATAATTTTTTATTATTCATTATTTAAATATTATATCATTTCTTCAATATCTGTTTTTCTTTATTTAGTTAGATTTTATTTACTTTTTAAAATATTTTCAAGTTTTGATTTTCTTATTGATAATTCGAAAAAATTATGTATTTATTTATTTTGGTTTTTTAATAATTCAATTTCACCTTCTTTTTCTTCTAGGAGATTGTAAAGTTTTTTTATACAAATTTTTCTATCATTTGCTTTTACTTCTATTTTATTCAAACTTTTTTTCAGATCTTCCACATGTTTCTATAGTTCATTGTTTTCTTTTTTTTTAAAACTTAAAGGTGACATCTTCTGTTTACTTTCGATATTAGAATTGCTATTATTAGTGTTCTCTTTATTGTTTTTTATGTTTTATTGTAAACTTTAACGAAAATTACATATTTAAGTAGGCGATTAGCAAGAAACCACATTCATTTTAGTATTTATATAGGGTTCTTAATTACTTTTAAATTACCAATTATTTATTATTTCTGTATATTTTACAGAATTGCATTATTAAAAACCATCTTTTGTCAAACTGATTTCTTTTTTATCATTTAATCTTTATTAATATATATATATATATATATATTTATTATTAATGTATTTATTTTTTACGATAATTAATGTACACAAGATCTTTGATTTTATTATTTTGTTTTTGTTTCGGAGATTTTTTTCAAATATGATTATCGAACTCTTGGAGTACTTTTTGAGTTTAAATTTATCATTTTTTTTTTTTTTTTCTAAATATTTTTTTTTTTTTAAATTATTAGTAAAAAAAACAAAAAAAAAACAAAAAAAAACAAAAAAAAAAAAACAAAAAAACAAAAAAAATATTTAAATTAATAATATTTGCATATTTTTATAATTAGATTTTGGAAAAAATACTTTATAATTTATTATTTTTATTAAAAAAAAAATAATTAACACAAATATAATTTTTTTTTTAATATTTTAGATAAAATTATAATTATACCTCAAAATTATTGAATTTATTTTTTTTTTATATAAAAAAATATAATATTAATTATTATACTAAAATATATCTATATATATATATATAAAAAAAAAAAGGCAAAGTCTATATATATATATATATATAAAAAAAATCAATGTATATTTTTAGTTATATATATTACTATTTAAATAGTATAAAAATATAATCATTATATATAATTTTGTATACTATCTTAAAATATATTTAGTATTTATGAAAATATTAAAATACTAAAGGTTAGAACAATCATTATATTATTAAAGTTTATGTTTTTACTTTTTTTGTTTTTTTCTTCTTTGATAAAATCATTATTGCTTTCATCTTAATTTTTTTTAGAAAACAATAAATTGATATTTTTTACTATTTGGTCAATAAAAAAATCATTTTGATCAAATTAAACGTTATTCTATATTTCGTCTTCTTATCTAAAACTATTATTATAATAATTACTTACTAAATTTAAATTATTATTAACAATATTATTATAATAATTATTATTAATAACTACTTATTATTATTAATTTTATTTTTTTCCGTTTTATTAAAACTATTGTTAATTAGTTTATTATTCTTATTAGAACCGGTTTTATTAAAATTATTAATAATTATTTTATTCTCCATTTTAGAATCGGTTTTATTAAAATTATTATTAATTAGTTTATTCTTCGTTTTAGAATCGGTTTTATTAAAACTATTATTAATTAGTTTATTCTTCTTATTAGAATTGGTTATTTTATTAAATTTATTCAAATTAGATTGTTTATGTATGCTTTTCTTACTAAAAGAAAATGTTTGTTTGTTATTTTTAAATTTCTTCTTTTTATTAGGTTTAATTTTTTTCTTAAAAATTATTTTTTTTATTAAAATTTTCTTCTTTTTCTTAAATAGACTCATTTTCTTTTTTTTAGTCTTCTTTTTCTTTTCTTTTTTAATCTTCTTCTTCTTTTTTTTTATTTTCATTATAATTCTATTTATAGGTTTCCTCCTTTTCTTTTTTTTGATTTTCTTTAAAATTTTCTTCCTTTTCTTTTTTTTGGGTTTCTTCTTTTTTTTGAGTTTCTTCTTTTTTTTGAGTTTCTTCTTTTTTTTTGGTTTCTTCTTTTTTTTGAGTTTCTTCTTTTTTTTGAGTTTCTTCTTTTTTTTGAATTTCATTAATTTTATTTAGAATTTCGGTTTTTTTAAAGTTTTCGTTTTTTTAACTATTTACTTTTGTTTCAAGATTTTCTTTTGTTTTTTCTTTCTTTAAATTATTATTATTATCTCCTTCTTCTATATACTTATAATTTTTATAATTCGAACGACTTAATTAGATCCGAATATCTCGAATATTCTATTCTTATATATTTCTAAATTATTTTTTTATTTCTTCTTCATCTAAATCAATATCATACATTTAAGCTATTTATTACAATTTCTAACTTGGTTTATTAAAATCCAATCTCGAAACCTTTTCTAATTAAATTTTAGCTTACATTGCTTTTTTAAATTATTATTCAAGTTGATCTCTTTCTTTTAGCCGGCCCTATTTTTCATATAAAGATAGCATTTCTTTGCTTTTTATATTAATAAAGTCTCCTAAATCGGTTATTTCTTGAGGAATAGAAAGACTTTCGTCTATTTCATATGAAAGTTCATAATTTAGGTCTGAATAATTCTTATAAATATTAAATTAACTCCAAAACTGTTAAGCTTTTAGATTTTATTCGTTTTAGTTTTAATCATTATATTCTAGTTAATTTTTAGTGTTATGTGATTCTTAATTTTATCTAAATTTTTATTAATCTTCTTATTATTTTTAGTAATCATTTTGACATTCTTGTGAATATTAAGTATTTTAGTTTGTTTAATTATCTGATATCTTATTATTAGTTTGTTTATTTTATTATTATAAAATGACTTTCTATTGTTAATTTTATACTTCTTTATTATAGAAATTATTTGATTATTATTATTAAGGTATTTCTGATGATTATATTTATTATTTATTAATTAATATATTATTATTATTATTATTATTATTATTATTATTATTATTATTATTATTATTTATTATCTTTATTTTGTTTTTCATCCTTTATTTATATATTTTCATCTTGTTGTAATACTTCTATTTATTTAACATTTTATTTTTCTACTTAAATTTTAACTTCACTTATTTTCCGATTTGATATTTTATATTTCACCCTATTAAGTTCTTCTATAATAATTTCCTAACAATTATTTCCTTCTAAATCAATTGATTTCTAATAATCCTTTATAACCTATTTATAATCATCTAAGCTAACATTTTTTTTTTATAAATTAGCCTTTCCTCTCAAATAATAAGCTTTAGAGCTTTTCGGGTCTAGTTTTATCGCTTAATTGCATGCTTCTTTTGCATACTCTATATATTTTTCAAACATTTTTTTTTTATTTAATTCTATTTTTAAATAAGCTAGACATATATTTAATAGAGGATTACTTTTAACTTTTTTATTTATTTTTTCTCTTTATCTGTTTTTCCATTATCGTCTATATATTGTAAATTATCTTCTGTTAATATATTTTAGTCAGAACTAGTGTTTATTATATATCTAAAAATGGATAAAGCTTATTCATAATGTATAGTTGCCTCTTCGTATTTTTGGCTTTTGTAAAGAATATTTCCATATTGTTTTAATAAATCGGAAGCAAAATATCTCTAACACATTTATTAAGAACGGACTTGGGTATATTTTTGATAATATAGGAGACCTGCTTTTATAAATTAAGGAGAATTTTCAAATATAGAAATTTGTGGTTGATTTTATTATTATTCTTATTTCATTTTTTTTACTATATATTTTTATTTTTTATATTAAATATTTTTTTCCTCTTTTATTTATTTATTTAAACATATATAAATAATATTAATTTTTTTTGTTTTTTTGTTTACTATAAAATCTAATGATTATATAATGTTTTAATATATATTTAAAAGGCATATTTTATAATATATTATAAAAAAATGAATATTATATATATTAAAAAAAAATCATTTAATGTTCTTTTAAAGTTAAACGTTCTCCTATTTAATTTCTTCTATGTCCTATTATAATTTTTCTATACTTTTATCATAGTGTTTTTGACTTAAATATGCAATTTTTCCTTCTATATTTCTAGTTTCTATTTTTTTAGCACCTATATCTCTTAAATTATTAATAGTTTTGTCCATAATAGCCCTATATTCTTGATAAATCTTGAATATTTATTTACTTAAAGACTCATTTTTTTTGGAGTTATTATTATATAAATTCTCGAATTCTGTACCATGTCTATGTAATACATTTTACTAATATTATATGGCATCCTCGATTTATTTTACATCTTTTACAATGCTTTCCATTTCATCTTTTTATTTGTCATAGTTTTTTTTAATTTCAGTAATTTTTTTAACATATTATTGCCTATTTCCACTTTAAGGCATTCTTTTGAAATCCTCAACTAGTTTTTCTTTTTTTTCGTAATTATTCTTTATATCGGCAATCAATTCACTATATTCTTAGTCTATTCTTTTTCCTTTGTCTTTTATCAACTCGATTTTTTCTTTTTTTATTTCTAACTAAAAAAAAGGATGTGATAAAAATATGTATATATATAATTATATATAATTGCTTTTATATATTAATATATGTTTTTTCATTTACCTCGTTTTTTATTTCGTCTAATTAAGTTATCTGCTTTGCTTAATATTCTTAGAATTCTTCTTCCATTTGTTAAATCTCCTCTTCTATTTCTTTTGTTTCTTTTGCTAATTCGGAGTTGTCTTTCGATTTTAATTCTTTTATTAATAAGTCCATTTTTTATATTTCTTTTTATATTGTAATGTTTTTTTATTTAAGGATATCTCCTTATTCATTATTTGATTAAATATTATTTTCCATTTTTTATTTTTTTTAGTTATATTTTTCTAATTTACTTTTTATTTTTGTTGGTTTTATATAAAATAATTCTATTTTTACTTATTTTTATCATCTAATTAAGTCATTAGATATTATATTTCTTCCTCATGTTTTTTTTTCAATGATTAGATTTCAAGTTCCACATTTTTCGATTGTAAAAAACCATCATTTGATTATTTTTTATCTTCTATTTCTTATTATATAAGAATTTCTTTATTAAAAACTGTCTTTTCTTCTTCAAGTGCTTCCAAAGGAACTATTTTTTCGATTTCATTTCCATATTGGTCTTAAATGAGAACTTTTTGGAAAGTTTCGTCGTCTTTTTAGTTTTCTTAGATTAATTATTTTGCTATTTTATTTACTTTTTTATTATTAACGTATTCTTTAGCAACTTATTATTTTAATAAATTTAATTAAAAAAGATGTTTTTCATAATTATTTCGGATATATTCATCTCCATAATAATTTTCTTTTATAAACGATTCCATATTCTTTTATTACTGCTCTTATTCAATTATATTAACTAAACATGCATATAAATTACTTCTTTAGATATTTCCACAAATAATAAGTTTCTTTTTTAAAGAATCTTTATCTATAAGCAATATTTCCTATTCATAACATCTAAATGAGTTAAATTTATTATTTGATAAATATGGATGAATCCAGTCTTTTTTTACCCATTTTCTGAGTATATTTTTCCTTTTCTAATCTTTTAAAAAATTCACTTTATCCTAAAAACTATCGAATGATTAGACACCTAATCTAGCTACATTTATATTTAAATTTTCTCCAGCTTCTTCATGCATTGATAGTTTTTAGAGAATTGCTAATAATATCTTCCTTATATCATCTTTTTGAGGAGATAAAAGGGAATTTATGTCAATTCTTAGATTATATAAGTTCTTCATTTCTTCGAATATCTTGGAAGATTAACGGAACTTTTGTTAGCCTTTCATTGATTGTAAAGTAACTGATGATCCCATATATTCGAGAAATTAAAAACATATTAAACGTAATATGTCACCATCTATATCTTGGAGGTATTTTATTTATTTTCCTTAAAGGTCGAAACCAAATTATTGTAAACTACCTATTAATAGTTGGTCAGTGTCTTGTTCCATTTTTTTGTTTTTGTTTTTGTTTTGTTTTTTATATATTTTTGAGGGGATTTTTTTTATATTATTTTAAATTGTTTTAAAATAAAATATATTATTAGTATAATAGTATTTTATGTTATTTTATTTTATAAAATTTTTTATTTTATTTTTATAAAAAAAATAACTTTTCTTATAGAATCGTTATAAAGTTCGATAGTTATTAACATTTTTATATATATTTTATGGAGTCAAATTTATTATTTTTATAGGATTATATAATTTAGCAATAAAAAATATTTATACTTATAAAATTAATTGTTGTTTTGAATTTTTTTTTATTGTTTAAAACAAAACATAATACATTTTTAAAAAATTTAGTCGACAGAAAAAAAAAAACATAAGACATTAAAATAAATAAAATATATATATGTATATATTTATATATATATATATATATATTTAAAAAATATTTATGAAATCACATTAATTATTTATTTGAAAAATATTAATTTTGAAAATATACAGATAATAAAATCTAAATAATTTATATATTAATTTAATAAAAAAAATAAACTATTTAATTTAGTCAAATATTTGAATAAAATTTTTAATTGATTATAATTATTGATATTTTATAGAAGATTATGCTTTATAATAAAAAATAAACTATAACAACTATAACTAATGTGCAATAAAAAATTTATAAAAAGAAATATAACTAAATTTAATTTTTAGATTACTTATTTAAATAAACAGATTTATTTATTTTGTGTATTTTTTTTAAAAAAAGTAATTAACATTTTTTATATAAAAAATCTAATATATTATAAATATTTAAATATACAAATAGAAAAAAATTAAATACACATCAAAAAATGATATTAAATATAAAAATAAAATATTACAAAAAAAAAGTTAAAAATAAAATATTTAAAAAAAAAATTATTTATAAATAAATATATAATTTAATAAATTAAAATTAAGTTAATATATATATTTATATATTTTTATTAAAATATATATATATATATATATATATATATAATATTTATAATTTAATAAAAATATTTATATATTAATTTATTTAATATTATAAATATATTTTTATTTAAATATGCATATCTTTTTTTAAATAATTTCTTATTTAATTAAAATTAATATCCCAACATATAAAAAAAAATATTAATAATTTCAATTAATATACTTTTTTATTTAAAATATAATTCAAATTAGAAACCTTTCATCAACCATAGTTTTTTCTGATATATTTCTTTTTCCAAAATAATCCCTTATAAAGCTAAAGAATTTACTAAATACATAAGTTATAAAAATAGCTTGTAGTGTACTTTTAGTTAGATAATCATAAAAAAGATAAGTAATCATTTCAAATAGTAATATATTCCATTCATTTCCACAATAAAAAATACTTTTATATTCCATATCTGGATCTTTATAAAAAAAAGGTAATCCTTATTAAATTCCATCTGTTGGAGGCATTTTCAGTAATCTTTAAGAAATTCCTTTAATTAAAACATGATTATTGTGATGAATTTCCATTTCTTTGATATATGTTTTCAATACATTAGTAATATGGTCTTTAAATTGATATTTTTCCATTTCTATTATCATTTCTCGGCTTACTGTTTTTCCTAATATCTTCTAATCTGTATTATATTTAGCCCTAACTAAATCGAATTAAACTTTATATTCTTAATTATATTCAAAACGCAAGTCTACAGGAAGAAAAGTCTCGAATGTCTATAGATTATCTCCCTTTATTAATCCTCTGGAATTAGAGCTTTTAGCTTCTCGGTCTAAAGATTATTTAAGCCAATTACTGTTTCCTTCCGAACAGCCTGAAGCTGATTTTCCGTGTAAATAATAGCCGTGGAGCTACTCGTCCATTATAAAAATAGATATATTAGCAACAGAACATAAATCTGTAAAATTCTAAATTTAAGTCGGGACCCATATAATTATCATTCTTCGGAAAATTATTTATATTATACCTGTTAATAAATATACTATACATGATATAAAATATCTCAATACAGGATTTTTCTCAGATACATCAACATCAACTATCTATAAATTAGGTTAAGAATGTTAAAGATTTATCCAGTCTAGGCCAGTGAGGAAAAAACCTACCCAAAATAAGCTCCATTCAAGTGAAACAGTTCTATAAATCTATATTTTTATATATATATATATATTACATGATTAAAAAATATTATAATATATATATATATATATATATTTATTTATATATTTATATATTTTTTAATATATTTATTTATATATACAGATAATTCATTAAATTCATTAGCTATAAATAATGTTCTCCAAACTGAAATTCCTCTTTTTGTTTCTTCATCTTTATTGTCTTCGTGAAATTATTTTTGATTTTCCCAATCTATAAAAAGAACATCTACTTATAATTATTTGTAAACAAAAGAAATAAAAGAAACTATTTTAAACGAATACATTATAATCAGAATAATTTCAAATGCTTGGTAATTATTGCTATATAATGAAGGTATCAATGTATATACTTATTATTACATTTTAAAAAATATAAACCAATATGCAGTCATAAATAGGAGGAAATAATAAGCTGAATCTGCCCATAAATCTACCAACAATATAATTCCGTTTATTAACCATTTAAAAAAATGCTACTCAGGGGAAACTAATCGAGATTAGGGATTATGTTTTCCCCATATATAAAACTTTGTTAACCATAATAAACCTACAAATACATTCAAAGTAATAAATATAGCCTTTGCAACAGGCCAGAAACCTTAAGAATCATGATTATAATAACTCTTTTTATATATTTTAAAAATGAATAAAAAATTAAAAAATAAAAAAGTTTATATTTATTTATTAAAATATATATTATAAATATTGAAACGTATATATATATATATAAATATATATATATATATAATATATATATATGTATATATATATATATATATATTTACATTAAATTCAGCATATGCTTATAAATTACTAATAATTCTTTCATTTTATAATATTTCTACATATTCATAAGATATTGTTATATAAGGAATATATATTTTTTAAACATTAGGCTACATCATTACATTAAAATTTATTTATTTTGCATATTTAAAATACTTAAAAAATAATATATACATATAAATTATTTATATATTTACTTTAGGCAAAGCAGCTTTTTATTAATATAATCTAGCTTTAACTTTATCTAATTCTGCATCTTTTAAATTTTCATCAATTACAAATCCTGATATATTATCAAAGACTGTAAATCTTGTTACATATTATTCAATATTATTATTTCTAGTCTACATTACTTTTACAGGTATTGGAATTAATTCTTTATTAGGCTATTCAATAAAAATTTAATAAAATTTAGTGTATTTAGGATTATACATAATTCCTGTAAAATCCACATAGCAACTAAGGGAAAAATCTTGTCCGAATTTTTTAAATTATGCCCCGTCACTTTCTGAACTTGGACAAATGAATAATTATTAAGTTAAATCTTGGAAACCTTTTGTTTATGGATCATAATTAAGTATATTTCCTTCAATATCATAAGTTAAAATTTTGTATTTTATTTAATTTACAGTTGTTTCATTTACATCAGATTCTCGGAAAGTTAAATTAGCTTCATATTAAACTCCTTGCCAAATATTCTCGATTGTAAGTTTATCTTAGAAAAGTAAATGAGGGTAATTAGTTTATCTATTCCAACCATTATTTGATCTTTTTATATATATATAATTATTTTTTTATATTTTATTATTAAATTTGATAATAATAATACGATGATGTAGGAGCTAATTATTTGAATTTTTAGCAAGGTTATTCATCAAAATTATACCAAGAAAGTACACATAAATTACCTAACACTTAACATCCCTTCATGTCTTTATTAGAACATTTATAGATGGCATCTAATAAATAATAGGCAAGTACTTAAGATTTTACATCAGTTATAGGTCCAAAGGGCATATCCATAAGATTTACTGTTTGTGGCTAATAAATGTTTGTTGATCCGTCACTACATCTCAAAGATTAAACATTATATTCATTGTCTCTTCCTTAATCGAAATTTTTACATACGCAAATATTAATGCCTAAATTGGCCTTAAATTCATATTAATTAATATTTTAATCTATAGGGTTACATCTATGACAATATTTAGTACCGTCAGGTAAGCTTTTAACTATGCTTTCATTATTGCAAATTACTATAGGGGGATCGGCTTATTAATTAAATGGTATAACATCACCGTTTTCTTATATTTGCTTATAAAATTAATTTGTAGAAGGTAAATTCTATATGTAAATGTATATATATATATATATATATATATATATATATATATATATATATATATATATATATATATATATATATATAAATATATATATATTATGTTTTTTCTTACAGTTTTGTCATACTTACAGCGATCACCACCTACTAAAGAATAATCGTTTATTCCAGGACACTTACAATCGAATGAGACTATCCCTTTTTAAGCTCTGCTTTAACCAGGGCAAGCCTAACATAAGGCATAGAATGGATTAAAGTATTATGTTTCCATTTTACACGAGAAGAAATCTTTAAATTTTTATTGGTTCGATAATATTAATAAAATAAAAATAAATAAAGTAGTCTTTATAATCATTTTATTTTTTTATTTATTTTATATATATAAATAAAATTAAAAGTTTTCCTTTTTTTATAAAAAAAATATATAAATATTTTAATAAATAAATGATTTTTAAATTTTTAAATTTTATATTTTAATATAAAAATTTATATATTATTAACATATATGATTGTTATTTGAAAATACAAAATATTATTAAATATATATTAAGTTTAAAAATATAGCAAAATATAAATATTATAAAAAGATATAAAAATATGATAAAATAATATATTATATATATATTTATATATTTATGTTATATATTATTATAAATATAACTTTTATTTATATTTTAAAATATATTTTTTTACATAATTTCTTTATAATTTTATTAAAAATTACAATATGATAAATTATTTAGTAATTAATATTTTAATTATATGTTTAAATTAAATTACAATATATATAATTTTACTAATAATTCCCATATTATTGTATATATATATATATTTAATATTTTTATTTATTAAAAAATATACGTTAAAAAAATAGAAATGTCAATCAAGAATAGTAATTAATATTAATTATATTTAAATTAAATATAAAATATAAGATTATTAAAATAATCCTATTTTTAGCATTATTATTAATATATCAGGATAAAAACATACATTGTTTGTATATAAATATGATACTCCTTTATAAATAGCATACCGTTTTTGTATATAAAATAAATGGGATATATGTTGTGTGTAAAATATATCTGATTAAATATAAATGGTATTTAATAATTACTTAAAAAATGATAAATTAGAATAAAATATAAAAAAAAAACTGTAACAAATTTTGCCATATTCAATTGATTAATTTTCTATATAATAAAAGTTAGAAAATTTATCTAAAAAAAACTTATCAGGAACCGAGAAAAAAACATTATAAATTATTAAAAATACTCTTATTTAAAAGGATTTATTAAAAGAATTAAATTAGAAATAAAATCTAGAATAAATATAATAATAAGATGAAAATGGAGGAAAAATATAAGAAATTTAAATAGAAAATTAATATTTTAATATTAATAATTCGACATCTAAATATTTTAAAAAAAGTATGTCTTTTACCGAAAATAAATAGAAAAAATAAAATTCGTCATTTTAATAATAATTTAACATAGAAAACTAAAATTTTAATAGTTTAAATAAAAATATGTCTTTTTAAGATAATAATCATATTTTTTATAATAAAAAATGTTCTTTTTCATGTGAATAAAAAAAATATACGACAAAAAATAGCCTTTTTTTGGAATAAATTTACACTTTTTTTCCTAAAAAAAACAAATCATCTTTCAGTTAAGACTCTCAAAAAAACACAAATTTATATCAAAGAGGCATGGATTATTTGAGCTTCAAATAAATCAAAATCGAAGAGTAAAAAAAGCAAAAAGACTAAAAAAGTTTAGATATTTGTACCTTTATACCATAGGTAAATTAAAAAATAAATAGACTATTGTTATAGAATAGGGACTAAAATATAAATAAGTTCGAGTAGTTATATTAGAATGGGAAAAATATGCAAATTAGGAAATAAATGTTATAAAATTAGGAATAAAATGATAAAAATAAAGATTTCTAGTATCAACCTTATATCAATTAGTAAAGTAAAATTCTAGTCGCGGAAAAAAATAGGCAAATAAATGAGAAAAACAATTATGAGAACATAAGTAATTATGATAATAAAATAAATAAAAATTTAGATTAAATTAAAGTAAAAAATATAAGTATATAGTCAATTGTTAGAAATAATAAAGATAAAAGGAGTTTTTAAAAAATAGAATAATAAAGATAATATTTATTAGAAAAAAAGAAAAGAAAAGTCTTTTAAGATATATTTTTAAAACTTGATTCGGATAAAGATGGAATAATAAGTGCTGAGAAAATACAAATAAATAATATAAAAAATTATATATTAAATATAATAGCCCCTATTTTATATAAATTATAATATTTAGATAAAAAATTTACTATGTAGCAATTTTTAAATGAATTATAAGAATTGTTTGAAAACTTAAATATATCCGAATAAAATAGTTTATTATAAAAAGCTTAAATAAATAATAAATATTTACAAATTAATAAAATATAAAATAGTATTAGTAAACATAAATTTAATTAGAAATAATAATGAATTATTTCTAATAATTTAAAATACTAAATATTATTAAGGTTTATATAAGAAAAAAAAAAATATATTAGATAATTAATTAATCAGATATAATAAATTACTTTATAAATAATATAAAAATATATTATATAATTTTTTAAAAAATAATTAATTCTTTTAAGATGATAATTAAAAAAATAGTAATTATTAAATATATTATATACAACAAATGCAGTTATATATATTTTAAAAATTAAAAGTATAAAAAATTTTTTTATAAAAAATTTATATAGATATTTTTAAAAATACAATTATATTTTTATATATATAAATTGTTTTATATTATTTTTATATTTAATTATAATAATATTATTATATATTTTTTATTTTATATTGAAAATAAATATATAAAATTAAAAATTTTATTAAAAAACATATAATTTTGTACTTAAAATTAAAATAAAAATGTATAAAAAGAAAATAAAACATATAATAAAATAATTTAAAAATAAATAAATATAAATTTAAATATATATAAATAAATTTAAATAAATATATATATTAAAATATTTATATATATATATATATAAATTTTATTATATTTATATATTATATATCTAAATAAATATATAGATTTATATTCAAATATATATATGTAATTTTTATATATAATTTTTAATTTTTAAATATTGAAAATTCATTAATTAATATATAATACATCTATAGAAACTCCATAATGATCAGATAATTATGTAAATGGTTATTCTTTTACAAAAAACTTTTCTATTTCAACTGATTAATAATCAACTTATAATATTTCTTCTTGTACTTATTTTTCTTAATCATCTGATTAATTATTTTCTTTAAAATGAATTATATAATCTAAACATTGTCCTGCAAAAAGATCACTTGATATAGTTAATACAGTCTCCATAGGTTATTTACTTCCATTTTCATCTACATAATAATCTCCGTATGTAATTGGTATTTCCTATCCATATTTTTTTTTCACACAATCGTATATAATATTTTTGTTGAAATTAGAAAGCAAAATCTTCAATATATCATATTCACTAAATGATTTTTCTTATTATAAAGATATAAAATGTCTCTTTTTTTGTTATTTTTGTTTATTTATATTAATTTTAAAAAATATACTTATAATTCTTTATTTTAATATAGATATTTTAAAGGGTGTTTATTATGATTTGCATCTATATTAAAATCACCTAATATTATTGTCAATTCATTTTAGTTTTTTTTGTGTTTTTTTAACATTTTTATAATAAACTTTTACATAACTTTTAATTAGTCTATTTTTGTTATAACTGTTGCTTCCTATATATTTATTTATTATTTTTAATATAAATTTTAATAACTATTTCTTTTTCAGGTCCATCTATATACGAAGCTTATAAATGTGTATTAAATAAATGCATATATGTATTTCCTATTTATATTTTGTTATAAAGTACCCCTTTTTATGATAAATTATCTGATAAAACTCCATATTTAAAAGGTTTATATTCGGTTTAAATAATAGGATACCTAGAAATAGTTAAAAGACCTCCTTCTACTAGATAAGAGCTGAAAAATGAAGGGGATTAAGAACAAGAATAGTAAAGAAAACCTTGTTACTTTGCACCTTAAATTATTTTATGTTTGCGTTAATTTAAAAAACCAAATACTTCTTAGAAACAGACAATATCGAAATTTTATAAAGAATTTATTATTTATTCAGTACGTTCGTTTTTGTAATCATCTAAATTGTTTTTTATTAAAGGAGGACGCAAAAATACATTATATGTTAATAATTTAATTTTTTTTGTTAATTTTCTATTTAAAGCTCTAGTTTATTTTAATTTTAAAGCATTTTTTTAATTTTGAGCTTTTTATAATAAAAATAAAATAAGTTAATTTATATTTTTTTTTTATTTAATTTTATATTGAAAACAAAATAAGTATTTAAATATAAAATATAAAAAATATAATTATATTATATATTATATATTAGTTTTAATATAAGAGTATGAATTTGTTTTAATTTGATTTAATTTAAAGAATAATGAAGAAGAATATTAATAATATAAATTATACATTTCTAAAATTTTAATATTAATTGTTATATATTAATATATTAAATAAAAAATCAATTTATCTTTAATATTTATTTAATATTAAAAACTTATTTTTTTTCATTATTTAATATTTAATCAATGTCTTTTTAATTACTTATAGTTTATCTTAGTAATTATTATTAATTAATTGATTAACAATTATTATTTTTTTTATTTTCATTTTTTAAATAAATATAATCACTCTTTCTCATTTATTTTTTCTATTCAAAAAAGTTAGTACTATAAAATTAATTAAAAGTAGTAAATCTCGTATTTCTTTTAAAATATAATTTTCAAAATTTTATATAATTTTTTTTTTAAAAAAAAATTATAATTATATAAATGAAAATTACTATATAAACATATATATATTTTTATTGATTTATACATATATATATATTTATATAATTATATATAATTATATATATTTATTTATATTATTATATTTATATATTATATCTTTTTTTTAATTTTTATTTTATTTTTTATTTTAATTTACCTTGTAAAAGAATTAAAATTATAAAAATTTAAAGATTATTTATGACTATCTGTTTCTGAAAAAATATATTACCTTTTAATATATATATTTGTAATAATATTTATTTTTTTAATATATTAATTTACCATTATTTTTATTATATGAATTATTAATATTTCTATTATATTTAATTATATGTATATTTTGGTATTTATTACTATATTGCCCATGCTTCTAAATTTATTAACTATTTTTTTATATATATTTATTTTTTTTGTTTAAAAAAAAAATGATACAATTAAATTTTATTTTTATTCTAGTTATTCTTCATAATAATCATCTTTTGTTTAAATATAAGATTTCTAATTCATTTTATAATCTATCCATATTCTAAATTTTTAGTTATTTTCTTGAAATCCAAATCCTAGTCCATTTTCATTTAAAAAAGCCCATTTTTTATCATTTTTATTATTTAAAGATTTCATTTATATAAAATTAGGATAAATTTGATATAATTAACATTAGTTCGAACCTTAAAATTATATTTCATCAGTCCATTTTTCATTATTATACGCTCCATATATATATTAAGTACTTTAGTTTTCCTCATTTGGATCTAGAAAATTAAATAATAATAATGAAGGCCCTTATAATTCTAATATTTTTAATTATAAATATATATTTAATTTAATATTTTATTGTACATAAAAGTTTCTCCTTTAAAATTTAAAAATTTAAGCCTAATTCTCCAGAAGTAAATATTTGATTAAAAAAAGTTGTTTTTTAAATTAAAATTTAATTTGATAAAGATAATGGTAATAAATAATTTATATTTAATAATAAGGATTTTTTTATAATAAAGGAAATTAATATATCATAGGCATACCTAGAAATTTATATTCATAATAATTTTTTAATATATCGTTTAAAATTTTATATTTTTCTTAAAAAAATGTAATAATATCTTCCCATGTGTTTATATTTAAATAATCTTTATTTTAAAAATTTAATTTATTTTAATAATAATAATATTATTATTATTATTATTATAATTATTATTATTATTATTATTT
>NW_004087531.1:0-5590 GCF_000220395.1 Ichthyophthirius multifiliis
CTTCTAAAGTAGGGCAACTATAGTGTTTTTAAGCAGTGCAAGAACATTAGGTGTAGACAAGGTTTAAATTTCTTTTCCTTATAGTAACTGTTTTTAAATATTTTTTATATCTTCGCCATAATAGTCTCCAGTTAAAGGATTTACCCAATATTCATATAACCCACTTGAAAATCCTAAAATATGAAAACATTCATGTAAAAGATTATTTAAATCTTTTTTAAATCCAGAATTATGTTAATTTTAATCTGCCATATTCATATTTACTTTAATTATGCCATAATTAACTCTTTTCAAAGTATTATCCAATTAGCAATAAACAGCACTAGCTAAAAATTTTTTTGTATTATGACTTTCAACTACCCAAATATGTACATCAGAATTTCTCTCACCATCTGTTCTGTATTTTTCAGGAACATCTATCTCATCACATTTTTGACTATGAAATTTATTAGGTCCTTAAGCAGGAATAACTTTTAATAGTTATTACAAATAAACCTAAATATGTTACATTAGATTTTTTAAGTATTCAGTATCTTAAGTTATCTTACTTAAAGAAAAATCCATAGTTACTCTTATAGGTTATGCTTATTAAGGAAAGTTGTTCTATAAATTTCTCTTTTATGTGTTATTAAGATCTTTTTCTTTAAGTATTCTTCGTGTTTATTCTATTTGGTTATTTATTTATGAGAAATCAAATTCAGAATCATGATTACATGTATGATTGTAAACTCCTAATATTAATTAGGAAACTAAAACTAATAAAATAATTAAGTTAATTTAACTAGTTTTGATTTTTAATTATTTCATTTTAAATATTATTTATATAAAATATATATTAATAATTAATTGTTTAAACAAATTGTATGTATTTAAATATATATATTTTTGTGTTTAATATGTATTTATTTTTTTGAATTTATCAAAATTATATAATTAATAACAAAAAAAAAAAATATATGATATATTTGATTTAAGTATATAATTATGACAAAATATTATTTATTTAAAAGTAATTTTTTATATTTTTAGTAAATATTTAATTTAAATCAAAATTAAATTAATAAATATAAATTTTATTTTTAGAAGAAATTATTTATAAAAATTAGATATATATATTTATTTAAGTAAAAAATATATAACAAAATAAATGTTATATGTGTTATTTTATTCTATTTATTTATAATTAAACATATATTATAAAAAATATTTATAAATAAATATTTGCTAATTATATACAATTTATTATAATATTTTTAAAAAATTATTATATTTATCTTTGCATTTAATTTATCACAAAAAAAAAATTAAGTAATGAATATAATTTATTTTGGTAGAAAATTTATCACAAATTAAATTTTATAATGTTTTATAAATATTATATATTTTTATTATATAATTCATATTAAAAAATATTATAAATGATTTTTTTTATTTAAATAAATTATTTTATCTCAAATATTTATTTTTAATATATTATAAAATATAAAATAAAATATTTTTTATATAAGTATATAATTATTATTATAATAGATTAATTAATCGCTTATTTATATTATATATTTATAGTATATAATTATCACAAAAGTTATTAATAAATGAATTAATTTTATACAATATAAACGTTTTGAATGTAATTTTAATAATTTACCATAAAAAAGATTTAAAATTATATTTATTTTATTTTGTTATTATATTATTATATATTATTTTCTAAAAAAACTTAAAAAAATATTTAGTTTAATGTCAATCGTCATAGAATATATAATTTTAGAAATAATTTCATTTTTTAATTTGTAAAAAAAAAAAAAAAAAAAAAAAAAAAAAAAAAAAAAAAATTTAAAATAAAAAGAAAAAATTTAAATAAAAAGAAAAAATAGATCTTTGTTAATTTCTCATAAAAATTATTTTTAAATTAAATTATTTTTATCCTTTAATTTTATTTTTAAATTAAAATATTTGAAAATTAACTAAAAAATACAATATATCTTTCTTTTTCTTATTAAGACAAACATTATAACTATAATAATACATTTTGAATAAATAAACATATTATATAAGAGTAATGATTAAAAAAATTATGTAAAAAAATAATTATTTTATTTATTATTAAATAAAATTAAAAAGTATTTGATTAATATTATAATATATATATATTTTTTCAATTTGTATAATTTTCAATATTATTGACTTTATGCTCATAATTTTATTTTAACCCTTTAATATATTTAATTTATATAAAACCAAGTTTTTAAAGTTATTATAAATAATAATAATAATAATAATAATAGCAATAAAAATTTATCTTATTATTAAAATATAAAATATAATATCTGGTTTCATCTCATTATATTTCTTCTTGTCTTTAATGTCTTTTTCTTTCTTTTTCTATTTCATCTTTTCACTCATTACTTAACATTTCCAATTACCTAGTTTTATTACTTTCGATTATGTTTTAGTATTCTCTAGTCTTTCTAGGCATTTTTGTTTTCTTTAAATATATTTTATCTCATATCATTTTAATATATCTCTATTTTATATATTTTGTTTAAGAGTATTGAACACCTCCCCCTTATTCCTTTTATTTATGACTTATTTTTATATTATATTTATTATTTGACTATAATTAATTTACTATGTCCTTAGTTATATTAGTAGTATTTTTCTATTTATTATTTATGTTATTTTATATGGTTTTAATTAATTGATTTTTTTTCTTTTTCTATGTATTATTTGAATTATTATATGTTTTGTTTATTTATCTATTTTTCTTAATTCAATTAATGTCAATATAGTTATTTTTTTATATTTATTTTATTATTTTATTTATTAATTTACATAAACTTATCATTTAATCTTATATAATAATTCGTATATTAATTTTGTGTTATATTTTTTTCCCCCGCCCTTCTTTTGGCTAATTGATTTTTCATTTAATTATAAATTTTTTTAATAGTCCGTTTTTATAGATTCTTATTACATTTAGTATATTGCTTTTAAATAAATTCTTATATTTCTGGTTATATATATAATCTTTTATACTTATATATAAATATAGTCATTTCTTTCTTTCTAATTTCTGGGGATATTTGTTATATTTTTTTATAAAAAAAAATAAAAAAAAATATGCTTAAATATTTTGTTTTAAAATAAAAATAACATACTATTAATATTATACAGTATAGTATTGCTTTTAAATTTAAACAAAAATAAAATATTATTATATAATAGAATCTATATATTATTGATATAGAGAAAAACAAACATTTTTGTAATTAAAAAAATATTATTTCACAATTTTTTTTTTTATTTAAATTACTTATTTTAAAATTAAGTTAATTATAAATTAAATGTTAATCTTAACAATAAGGCAATAATTTAAAAATAAATCTTATATAATAACTATAACAACATATATTTGATTTAAATCTATCTATATTAGATGTTATATTATTTTTTGTATTTATAAAAATAACTATATTATATGTAATACTATCTAAATTATAATTTGTAATGATAACTACATTATATGAAATACTGTATTATTAACTTTAATATTGTATACTTTTTTTTATGCAATATTCATTTATATATTTATATATACTTTGAATTTCAAATTAATAAAAATCTAAAGAAAAAAAACAAAAGAAAAATAAGGCTTATTTATCATAATAAAAAATAATGTAATAGAAAATCTAACAACATAAATTATCAAATAAAATATATTCAATTATAAAATAATAAGTAAAAATTAATAGGTAAAAATTTATATTGATAATACTTAAACTTTTTAACATTAATTATTATTTTTTATAAATTTATTATTAAATATAAAAATAATTGAATTTAATTTTTTATAAAAACTATTTGCATAAAATATTAAAAAATGTAATAAATTATATTATTAAAATGAATATAATTTTATAAAAAAAAAAATATTTGAATGTTTATATTTATAATATATGTAAAAATAACCACTAAGAAAATAAAACATATATATAAAAAAATATAAAAATATATAAATAAAAAATATTTGTATATATAATTATATAAATATATATATAAATATATATATATTAATATTAATTTTATTATTTTTATTTTAATATATTAATTATTTACATATTTATTTTTTAATTTTATAATTTTTCTTTTTTTTCTTTTAATATATATTATATATACTTTAATTTATTTATTTTTAAATAAAATATCTTTTTATTTTAAAATTTTTATCTAAAAAATCATACATACTTATATAATTTTTTACAATTTTTATTTTATATATAAATAATTTAATAAATATTTTTACAATTTAAATATATTAGCTTTAATAATTTAATAATATAATTCATAATTTTTTTAATAATAAACTTTTTATTTATATAATAATAAATAGTTTATTATTTATCTTTATTTTTTAATATCAAATTAATTATAATTTATTTGAAAAAAAAAAAAATCAAAATTTATTAATTTTAAATGAAATTAAAATTATATTTTATTTTTGTTTTTTTTGTTTTTTTAATAATATCTTATACAAATTAAATTTGAAATATTTTGTTCAAATATATTTATTTTTATAATATTTAAATTTTATCATATATATTTTTTAATTAAATCCTATTATATAAATTATAAAAATAAAAACAAATTAAATATAATAATTTTTTTAAAAAAATATCTTTTTATTATGAATTAAATAAATTACATTATAAAATAATTTTTGCTTTTATTAAATATCAATATTAATATATATTGTTTTTATAAATAATATACAAATCTATAATCAATCATATATATATTTTTTTATTTATTTTGAGTTAAGTTATTATTCAAAAAAAAAAAAAAAATCTTTGTTTATAATTACATATAATTTTATATATATAATTATTAATATAAATATTTGTTTTAATGAAAAAAACATACATATTTAATTTATAATAACTTTTAAATAAATTATATAGTTAAAATAAATACATATATATATATATTTATCTTCTATATTAGAAACTTTAGTAAAATATAATAATTTCAAAGATTCTATATTAAATATATATTTTTTTTTTTTTAATAATTAAATATTATAAAAAATACAAAAATAAAATATATATAAAATTATTTTAATAAAAATATATATATTAATTTAAAATATTATCAGTTTTTTTATTGTGATTAATTATATGTTTGTATAATATATTAATTAATTAACAAATTATTATTAAATGTAAAAAAATACAATAAATATTATTTTATATATATTTAAAAAAAAAGGATCTAAATAATTTATGATAAAAATTTAAATAATATAGCTAAATCCAAATATATTATAAAACATAAAATTAAATTCATTAATAATTTCATTTAAATTAATAAAAAATTATTATCTTTTTATTTTATAATTATCAATTAATACTTAAATGATTAATATATATATTTAATTAATTATTTTTTTATATGATACATTTTTATTAACTTGCTCCAATTTTTTAGTTCTTTTATCATAATAAATTATTTAAAAAATAATAATACTTTAATTACATTAATCAATTTGAATTAAGCTTCTTTCTTATTTATTTTAATATATTATTTTTTT
>NW_004087529.1:0-5750 GCF_000220395.1 Ichthyophthirius multifiliis
ATATTTTGACTATTAAAGTGTTTATCATGATACATTTTATAACTTTTAATAAGATTCCTTCCGTCAAAACTAAATCCACAATTTTCTAAAAATAAATAATTACCTTCATTCCCACCATTTAAGTCTAATCTCATTTTATTACTACCAGTACTATCCGTAGTAAATATTGCAAATTTAGATTTCATAGGTATCGCTCCTTTTCCAGGTTAACTTTTTGGGATAGCCCATTAATTACCAAAGTAGACTTTTCTCTTCAAATGTCCATATTCAGGACTGAAATTTTCTAAAAAGGAATGAGGTCTTTTAATATAAGTATTAGTATAATTTCTTTAGAAAGAAGCAATTAAAAGCCATTTCAAAGTATCAGGATCATAGAAATAAGCAGTAAAATTAGTTTTATTATCTGCCTAAGGTTAAGCCCTTAACCAGAATTTATAAGTAACATCAACTTTCCAAGGATAAATCATATAACTTTAGCCACCAGACCCTTCTCCTCCGAATTCTTTAACTACAACATCATTTCCTTTTTACAAACAAATTACCTTATTATCAGGCATAATTTCATTTGGATTATCACTTTATTAATTACTCCAGACCGAAAACAAGATTCTTCTTTCAGTTTGGGAATTTACTTATATTCCGAAATAACCTTATGCAAAACCTATAGCCATAGCATATGTTCCTATTTGATCGTTTCCTTTAGGCACAAATACTTCATTATAAAACCATTCGATTTCCTTTATTGGCTCTTCATATGTAAAATGCACAGAAGGACCTCTTCTTCCAAAGTGAGAAGAAAAACTTTTTTTTACATAGTTTAAGTCTAAGTTTGAGCCAGAAACTAATAAAGAAGTTAATGTTGGATAGTTTCCTTTTTGATTATTTATTTAATTATCAGTTCCTTGAAAATTTATTTTCAAATATTGAGGTTCTTATACTGTTATATCAAAGAGAGTAATAACTTTTTGACCTCTTTATATTTAAATAATAAGGGACTTTTAAAGTTAAGGGATTGATACTATGATTTCAGCATCACGTTAAACATCTTCCACATTAAGGCTTAAAGTCAATTCACTTTTTTTGTTTACGTAAAAATATATACTTATTATTTATTATTGAGTGCTCCAATTCTAGACTCCCTTTTCAGATATTCTAGGGTTATTATTTTGTCTGGGAGATGTCAAAAAAGAATTCCAACCAAAAGCTACTTCTTCTTGTTAGCATGTAGGAACAATTAAATAAAATAGAGATAAAGTTAGTAAAATTAAAGAAATTTTCATGCTTTTTTTGTTTAATTAAATTTTATTATTATAATTTATTTATTAATATTTGATGATTTTAAAACTGAATTTATAATGTAAATTGATAAAAAATAATTTTAATGTAATTTTTTTTATTAATTTTAATTACTATAATTTATATGTATAATTTTATATATATATAAAAATATATTTATATAATACTTTTTAAAATATAAAAAAATAATAAATTAGTTTATTAGTAAAATAAAAAAGAAAGCAAAATAAGGAGATTAATATCTATTTGTTTTATATAATTAGTTTTTATAAAAAAATGAATTTGAAATAGAAGTATTTTTAAAATATTTATATTTATTTATTGTCAACATTTTAAAAATAATATTTAATTAATTTTTTACCATTATTAATTCTATATCTGATGAAATTTGATATTTTAATTTTAAATTATAAATATAATTAAATATAATTATATATTAATATGAATTAAATATGTGTAATGTTTTATAATATTTATTTATAGAGCTTTTTTAATAATTAAATAAAAATATTTATTAAAATAAGTAGAATTTTATATTAAATAAAAGAGTATATATAATTACATATTTCAATATATATTTATATTTTTAATTATTATTTATTAGGGATTTTAACTAAAAAAATAAATAATTATTAATTAATACAAATATAAATGCAGCATAATAATTTTAAATAAATTTTTAATGCAAAAAATAAAATTTTAATATACATAAATTACATAAATAAAATAAATGTTTTGTAAATAATAATGAACTATGATATAATTAAATTGAATTATTAATAATTCAATTAAAATAAAAATAAAATAAAAAATCTAAATAATAAAAATATAATTAAATAATATAAAAAATATTAAGTCAAATAAATAAAAGGTTAATAAGTAAAAAACATATATAAAGGTCAGAAACATAATAATTTTTAATATATATTACTTAAAGTTAAAAAATTAAAATAATTTATTTAAACTAAATAAATTATTAAAAATGTGTTATAAATTATGTAACTTAATTTATTTAATCATAATATATCATATATCCATATATATGTAAGTTTTATATATTTTTTTTAATACCTATTTATGTTTCCGTATTAATTTTATAATTTGTTTTTCATGCTTAAAATTTATTTTTTAAGTCTTTTTTTTCATATCCAATGACCAATGACATATATTAAATATTTAAAAATACATATATCATAGTAAATATTTAAATAAACTACATAAATACGAGAGTTTTTCTGAAATTGTTTGAATTTTGAATATAATTCTTTAAAATTGTTGCGATTTTCAACAAAATGTAAATATTATAAATGTATTTATGAATAAATTGGAGTTTTCTATTTCAATATATACTCCTTTAGGAATGTGTTAAAATCATATAATATTTTTAAATCATATTTACGAAATAAACATTATAATAATATAAAATTGAAATTGATGTAAATAATAGTTTATATAATTTCGAAGTAATCTTGCGAAATAATATTAGTGAAAATAAATAAATAAAACATTAATGTTTTTGATATTATTTAATTAAAATTAATATAGCTATAATTTATAATAAAATAAACAATATTAATAAATAATAATTGTTATATATTTCTCAATGTATATTTTTGATTACAATTGTAGATCCCCCACCTCCACCATTACAAATACCAGCCATTCCTATTTAACCATTATTTTACTTTAATACAGAAATTAAGCTTTAAATAATTCTAGCGCCACTCATTCTTTTTTTATTTTTTATAATATAAAATTTAATATATTAAAATTTGTTATTTAAAGTTATTAAATATTTACCCTATAGGATGTCCTAAAGCTACTCCTCCTCCATTTACATTGACTCTATTTTAATTGATTTTTAATAAACGGATATTTGCTAAAACTGTAGTTGCGAAAGCTTCATTAAACTCAAAATAATCAACTTAACTTAATTATAAATTAGCCTAATATAATGCTTTTTGTCCTGATTTGGCAGGTGCTATACAAAAATCTACTGGCTCAACTTCCGCATCAGCATAGCTTAAAATTTAGGCTAATGGTTTCAATTTTAATTCATTCATTTTATTTTAAGACATTAATACTATTTTTTTATTTATAAAAAAATATTTTTTTTTTTTACTAATAATGCATGATCCGTCGTTAATTTTAGATGCATTTGCAGCCGTTATAGTTCCTTCTTATGTAAAAACAGGTTTTAATTAAGAAATTTTATTTTTATTATATTTTTAAGGTTCCTAATCTTAATTAATCTATATTATTTTTATTTTTATTAAAATAAAAATAAAATAATTAACTTTTTTACAATTTAATCCTTAACTTTAATAGGTATTATTTCATCTTTAAATAATTCATTTTTTTAAGCTTTTAATGCTTTTTCATATGATTCATGGCAAAATTAATCGTTTTCTTCTCTATTTATATTAAAGTCTTTTGCTGTCTTTTCAGCACAATAACCCATAGCCTTTTTTATTTTATTTTAATAAAATTAAAAAAAATATTTATTAGTTTTACCTTATTATCATAAAAATTAGTTAAACCATCGTATTAAAGTCCATCGATAAGTGTTTAATTTCCAAAAGAATGTCCTTTTCTATAATTAGGGACATAAAAAGGCACATTACTCATAGATTCAAATCCTCCACATACAACTATTTCAGATTGTCCTAATTATATACTTTAGCATCCAAACATTACACTCTTCATTCCACTTGCACATACTTTGTTTACATTCGTGCATGGTATATTGCTTGGAAGTCCTGCTAATAAAGCAGCTTGTCTGGCCGGATTTTGACCTTCTCCAGCTGAACATACATTTCCTAATATTACTTCATCAATTAAAGTTGGGTTTAAATTTATTTATTCAATAGCACCTTTTATAGCGTGCATAGCTAATTCAGGGCCTCTTAAAGAAGATAAAGAACCATTTAAAGAGCCTATTGGTGTTCTTTTAGTGGCTACTATATATACGGGATTTCCTTTCATTTTTTTAATTTTTATTTTTTTGAAAATTACTATTTATATTATTTAATTATTGTTTAAAAAAGATACATTTTTATTAGAATTTATTACACAATTATCATGTTAATTTAATTATGTATTTTAAATATTATATAAATATAAAATGATATATTGAAAACTATAAAAAAAAAAAATTATATTAATAAATAAATATATGTGTTATGTAAAAATATATATATAAATATATTATAAAATGTATAAATTATATAATATATATTAACATATTAATATATATGAATAATTTAATAAATATTTTTAAAATACTTTTTGAAATTTCATTTTTTATGTCAATAAATGTAATAAAATTACTATAGTTTTTTTATAATATAGCTAAATATATTTTTATATTAGTGGATAGACAAATAAAAAACAAAAAAAATATATTAAAAAAAAACATAAAAAAAAAAAAAAAAATTAACTAAAATATAATGTAAAAATTATTTTTCTCAAAATATTTTAATAAATAAAAAAAAAAATGAATATAAAAAAAAAACTTTTAAATGTAAATATAAATATATAATATATAAATATAAATAAATATAAATATAATTATATCAATTAATAAAATTATGTTTAAATATTTTATAAATAAAATTTTTGATATTTGATAGTTATTGCTTTATTAAATAATATTTTTATTACTATAATTCATATAAGATAAATATTTATTTTTTTTAATCACATATTTTTTATAATTTTTTTTTCATTATTTTTTTTTTTACAAAAATTCAATTAAATAAAATATATTTTAAAAATAATTAAAGCTTTAATAAATTATTATTATATATATATATATATATATTTATTTCTGTTTTATATTTTCTACCTATATCATGTTGTTCCATTTGTTTCTTTTTAATTAAATTATTTTACACTTCTTGAAATTCCAAAATCAGATAATCTAATGTAATCTTTATTAAATAATATTAAATTTAGTTAAATTCTATAAAATTTAAAAAATAATAACCTTAATTATCAAAAATAAGATTTTCAGGTTTTATATCTTTATGAATATAACCTTTGTTATGAATATATCGTAATGTAATTAATATGCACCCTATTATTAATTCTATTATATATTATTTACTTTTTTAATAAATTTTATAGTATAAAACTAATACTTGCATCTTCTTCTTTTATTTTTAATTTATTATTCAAATGATATCTTAAATCTCTTCCCCCCATATATTCTTTTACTAAAAATTCAAAATATTTTGTTTAAAAAGATTATACTAGATTAGTAATAAAACTTTATTTTATTTTCTTCTTAAATAGTTTTATTTAAATATTTTTTATTTATTAATATATTACCTAGAATTTAACTATTATATATATAATTCGTTCTTTTAATACATAATTAACACATTTTTTTGATAAAATTTTATATTTTAACATTTCTTTTATTTGCAAATATTTCTTAAGTATTTTTTTTT
>NW_004087529.1:6195-26737 GCF_000220395.1 Ichthyophthirius multifiliis
GAATCAGCACACATTAATTAACAATATTAAGCGCTTCCCATATAATAAATAAATATTATTAAAAAAAAATGATTTTTTATTATTATTATTATATAATGATAAATTTATATAACGAATTAACTAAATTTTTTATTAATATTAGATTATTTTATTATAAAACATTTTATTATTAATTAAAATAAAATTGAAATATAAATTTAATTTAAATTAATATTTATATTAGTCCATATTTTTTTTAAATATTAATAAAATATAATATTTTGAATTAAACTAAGACAAAAAAATTATAAAATAAAAAAAGATTATTATAAAAAAAATAAAAATATTATTTATAAATAAATAAAATTGTTTAATAATGTATAAAGTAGTCATTTGTAATAGTTATTAGAAAAAATATATTTTAAATATATAATTTTTATTTAATTTTTTTCTTTTAATATTTTTTAATTTTTTTTTTTTTTTTAAATATACATATATATTAATAAAAATTTTTATATTATATTTTTTTTTTAAAAAAAATATTTGTTTTTAAAAACTAAAATTTAAATTTTTTAATTTCATAAAATTAAATATATAAAAATCTAATTATTTACCCGGATTTTATTACTTTTTTTTTAAATATTAAATTATTAAAAAAAATAAGCAAAAATACAAACACATATATATATATAAAAAATACCAAAGTATGAGTTAGGCTGAGAATAATATAAATAATTCTTAACAATATTGGATGTTAAAAAAAGACGAATACATACATGAATTATTAAAACTTTTAAATACAGGAATACAATAAACTCCAGATTTATAACAACCACAAGAATAGTAAATAGAAGATAAAATAAATTAATTAAAAGAATTATTAAATGACTAAAAAACTGAGGAAGAAAAATTAGACTATGTAAAATAAACAGTTAAAGAATTAGGTTTATGGTTAATTGAAGGAAAAAGCGGCTAAGAATACGATTTGTTAAAATTAAGTGAAAATTTAAAAAGTTATATATAAAAATTATTATAAAATGAGGTAAAAACATTGTATTATTTAGAAGATTTGGACTTTTATCGAGACTTGATTGTGGAGAGTTGTGAAAAGAAGAATTATTGTTTAAAAATAAATAAAGAATTACAAAATTTAATCCAATAAGATTTATCTAATACAGGTTTTCATGAAGTTTGGGAAATAAAAGAAATTTAATTTTTAAGAGATAATGCAAATTTAGAAGAAATTGATTTTTTGAGAAAAATTAGAAGACATCATTTATAGATTTTAAGAAATTTAGAAAAATTAATAAAATCAATTGAAAAAGGTAAAAATTAAGATGAAAATTACAGTTCTTATATAAAATTAGTTAATAATAAGCCTAAACTGAAACTAGTATAGAATTTTTAATAATTAAAGGGAAATAATAATAATTAGATAGAAGAAAATATTAAAAAAATGAAAATTTCATCTCCAATTAAATAAAATACACTTTTAAAATTTTTCAATTTAGAAAAAAAATAAACTAATTAAAAAAATATAGAAAATAGTCTTTTTAAAAAAATAGGGTCTTATATACCAAATTCATTATAAAATTAAATTCTTTAATCTTTTCCAAATTATATAGATGGTCTTTAAATGCTTTAATATGTTAAAAATTAAACAAAGTTACTTAAGTAGATTTGTTTTAAAAATAATTAAAAGAATAAAAATAAATTTATATTTATCCATGACTCTGTTAAATAGTTTAGAAATGTATAGTTTTAATTAAAAAGCAAGAAAATTAAAGGCAGAAACCCTCTTTAGAAAGATGAGGAATTAATTAATTATGATTATGATACTGAAGATGAAATATAGGAATTAAATGCTGAAAATATAGAGGATGATGAAGAAGATTTAGATGAAGAAGAACAAGATGATGATTAAATATCAAATAGATTTGTAGTTTCAGATGGCTATTTATCTGATGAAGGGTTTGAAAGTGATAATGAAAGAAAAGTATTTAAAAATTAATAAATTAATTATTAATAAGATTTAAGTAAGTAATGTTTTCTTGTTTATAATAATGAAAATTTCCTTTAATAATATATTATAAAAAAATTCGATTAAAATTTATAATATCCATTATGTATATAAAAAGTTGAGAACAATAAATAAAAAGATAAAAATAATAAATCTAGTGGATTTTGGACTGAAGAAAAACTAAAAAAATTCGTAAAAATTGTGCATAAATCTTAAATTTCAAAAATAACATTAATTGGAGAGCTTTTAAAAAATATTCCTGAAGCATCGAAATATAAAATTTAAAATAAATTTAAAGAAATAGTATATAGAGATGAAAAATAAGAAAAAGAAATGAATAGAAAATGGTGTGTATATGAAAATGTTTTAAAATAAATTGATTTTGAAAAAAATGAAATTGAAATTGAATAAAATGAAGTAGATGATTTAATAAATAAGAAGTTATAAGATTTATAAGTCAATAATAGTAGTCAATAGGAAATTAAGGAATAAAAAATAATAGGAATAAACATTTTCTAAAACTTATAACCTTTACCTAAGAATGCACCTATTATATCATTCTAAAAAATTATTAATTGTAAAAATGAAATAAATTAAGAAAATTAAAATAATAATATCAATATAAATAATAATGATAAAATAAAATATAATGATGAAAGGAAAAATAATAATAATAGTAATGATAGTAAATAAAAAAAAGATAAAAATAAAATAGATAGTATTATTAAAAACTATATTAATAACAATGATAGTAATAATATTAATAATATATAATAATAATAATAATAATAATAATAATAATAATCATAATAAATAATAGTTAAATGACATAACTAAAAGTACAAATAAAAGATGCAAGTCCAGTAAAAAAGTTCGTTTTTAAGATTGAATATTTAAATAAGTTTTATGTATTTTTTTTTTTTTTACTTTTTTATATTATGAAAATGTTTATTTACTATTTTAATTTCTAAAAATATTTTTTAATGTTTTCTTTTTTAAATTATTTAATTAATATAAGTTTTTTTTAATTATATAAAATTTTTTTAAATATTATTTTTAATTTTAAAATAAAACTTTTATTTTATTTAATTTTTAATTATTATTTAATAATTAAACATTATTTATTGTTTTTTATATTATTAATTCTAAAATATATATTGTATTAAATTTACCTATACATTAACAGATAATTTTAATATAAATTGTTTTGCATCTATTGTATTGTTTTATGTATACTTACGGAATAAAATTCAATGAATTTTTTATTTTTAATAATAATTTTATATTTGCTGTTTTATTTAAAATTTAATATAATTTTTATTTTTCTTACTTTTTTTTTTATGAATTCCTCTCCTCATACTTTTTATTTTATATTTTTTTATCTTATATAATATTTATATTTATATATTGAATTGATATATATATTAATGTATTATTGTAAATTATATATTGTGCTTTTTTTTATATATATACAATAAAATGAAAAATTAAAATAATGAAAACGTAATATTATTATTTTAATTTTAAATCATTCTTTATTTTATTATTTTTTAGATTAAATCTGAGAAGCATATTAAAAACAAAATACATATTTGTATATTATAAAGAAAATATAAAAGTTCAATTTAATAATTTTATTATATAAACAAAATTTATTTAATTAAAAAGAAATAAATATATTTTAGTAAGAAGAATTATCTAATAAGCTTTTAATTTATTAACAAAAAATATAAAAAAACAAAATTTTAAAAATAATTATTTTATAGTATATTAAAAAATCCAGATTATTAAAAAAAAATATATATATATTTTGTATATTTCAAAGTTTTCTTAAATGTTTAAATATACTTATAAAATAAATTAAATAGCTAAAAAATTAATTAAATATATTTTTATTATAAATTTTATTTTATGCTATTAATATTTATTTTACTGCGTTAATATTTGTTTTAAGCGTATATATATTTTTATTTTATATATATGAATCTTAAACTATTTTTTTTTATAACTTACAAATTTAAGTATACAAATATTTAATTTAATAAATTTAATATAAAATAATTATTAAATTAAATGTAAACAAAAAATCTATTATTCATTCAAAAAATTTGATTTTTCAAAGATTTAAATGTCTAATTTATTAATAATAATAATAATTTTCAAAATTTTTATACTCATATACCTATTTCTTCAACTTTTCTGAATATATATTTTGAAATTTATTCAGGACTACTTAAATCTACTCTATCCTTAATAAGATCTAAATTAATAGGTTTAAGTTTATTATCTTTAGTGAATAAAAATAATAAAGGAGTGGCACTAGGAGATGGAAATTGTGGACATTCATTGTAAATATTATATCTATATATTTAAGTACTTAAGAATTTATCTTTATTTTATATTCTATATTTATTAATAATATTATCATCCCATGGTTATTAATCTTTTAAAGAATTTACTTTAATCAAATCTTAAGCGAACTATTCTACTCCTAAAGAAACCATTTAACATGTAGGACAACCTTTTTTATAGTAATAGACTATTTAGTTTTTAACTTCCCCATTATGAATAATTTCTGAAAGGAAATTTTTATTATTTAAAAATTTCGAAATGTAAAAAATAGGAATTTTTTCTTATTCAATATAAGGTTTATTTACTATTTTATTTTTAATAAAAAAAATATATATTTATGTTACTTTATTCTAATGATTCTTTAAGAAACTTAGTAAGTTTGTTTCTGGTAATTTTATCATCATATTTATATTTTTTAATTTAATTTGAATAATTTTTATAGAAATTTTCCTCCAGAACCGAATTTGAATTTTCTTTTTAAATATTATATAATTAAATTATATTCCAATCTTAAAATTGATTATTATTTATATTTTAGGAATAATCCAAAAATCTTAAAGTTTCATTTTTTTAAGCGAAAATAATATTAAATTAATTACTTATAATATCTGGGTTTTTCACATAAATAATAGCTATTTATGTATTGTATTCTTATTCTATTTTTTTTTTCACATCGATTAATTTTTTAATTGTCTTTAATTTTCTTTCTTCAGAAAAATTCTAGCAGGGATAATAAATAAGAATTTTTCTCAAGTTCATGTCTTATGAAACGTTCAAAAAATTATCTAATTCATTTGCTATATTGAAAGAATTAATTTAATTTTAGCTTTTTGCATATAATTATTGTTTTATATCGTTTTAGTTCTTATTTTCAATTGAAATTTTACTTAAAATGTATTATTTTTCCATAAAATTACCTATTTATTCAGTTAGGTTTTTTTTACTTTTTTTAAAATATAAACTTCTCCTTTTTAAATTTAAATTTGGTTAAAATCGTTATTTTATAAAATAAAGAATTAGACATTTTTATCATTATTTTAATAACTTAATTATCTATAAAAAGTTGATAAATCTTCACTTTTTTCCGAAGAAAAAGGAATATAAGTAAATACTAATGTCTCGTTTTTATTCAAATTTTGAATTCTTTTTTCTAATTCTTCTTTTTATTTTAATATTTTTGGGGGATTTAAAAATCTAAAAATTCCAAAAAGGCTATTTTCTGTTTTTATTTAAAAATATTCTTTATCACCTTCACAATTTATTATATAGACTTAAAAATTTTCTTTTTCGGGAAAATTTTATTTTATTTTAAATACTTTTGTGCCTTTTAATTAAGCATATTTTACAATTATTTTTTATAAGCTTTCTTTTACATTTTAAGGTAATACAAGAATATTATTTAAATTTTTGTTTCCTAATTATTATTCCTAAAATTCTTCAAAACTTTAATACTCTTATATTTCATATTCTTTATCTTCAAAATCGAGTCTGTTTATGGAATATATTCTTTTTTATTGTAGTTTATTTAATAAAGCAAAACTACAGAATATTCCACAAATTTTTATTACTCTTCTTTTATTTAAAGATTAAAATAATCTAAAAGCTTATTTCATTATTATTTTATTTTAATATTAAACAATAAAATTTATAAAGATACAATTTTATATTAATATAAAATATTTTTTATTTTATATTATATATTTTAAATAATTATCCTTCAAGGCTCTTTAAAACAGACAATAAATTTCTTTATTATAAATTTTTGAAAAACAAAAATAGAATTAATCAATATTTTTAATGCCTTTGTATAATTTTTATAAAAAAAAATATTGAATTTATATTATTTAAAGATTAATTCTAAATATGTTTATATTGAAAATAAAAATGCCTTTTAATGGTTATATTATATATAGTATATATAATAAGATTTTTTACAGCAAATTATTTAAGGACAATACGACACAAAAAAAATTTGACCTAAAATTCCTTAGTTTTAAAAAATCTATTATTTTATAAATATTTAAAGTATGTTATACATAAATAAACAAAATATCAAAAAAATTATCATAAAAATATGGATTATTATTATTTTAATAAAAATGTTTGATATATTTCTTAAATTTATATATGTAAAAGAAAATTATATGTAAAGTATTTTATTTAAACTCTTCTATAGAAAAGTTTTCTAATCGGAAAAAGAATAATTTATTATTAAAAAAAAAATTAATTTTAATTTAAATTAATTGATTAGTGATTTTAATTTTAATTGATTAAATAATATAAAGTATTTGAAATTTATCAAAAACTTTAATTTTAAATAAATCTTTAAAACATAATAAAATAGACTTTAAAGTATTATTTGATAAAGAAAATAAAATATAAATATGAACTTAAAAAATTAATAAGATTTTATTATTAATATTAAATGCACTTAATTTTAATCTTAAAATACAATTTTAATTGATTTATATATAAATAAAAATTAAATAAAATAAAAAAAGTCAAACTTTTATTTCTGAAAAAATTTAAAATTTAAAATATTATTATTTAATAAATAATAAAAATGACTTAACGTTTATATGCTAAAACTAGCTTTTAAATCTAAAATTATACCTACTCGTTATGATGAATAAAATTAATCCCGAAGCAACCTTTATGAAGTCTCTTTTATCTGAAAATCTAGTCGAAAAAGGGTGTTTGCATGTCTACGAGGAATATTTAAAGTAAGAATTTAAAGAAGAATTTAAATTGTTGATTTTTCTAGGCTGTGAATATATCAAATTTTGGCAAAAAAAAGTTTAAGATTTCTTTAAACATAATTAACTGGTGGATTTTTTTTTCCTTATAAAACAGTTATTAACTCTTAATAATATATTTCTAATTTAATTTAATTTAATATGTGTTAAATAAAATAGGAATCTTCAATTCAAATAATTGCAAATCGTCAACAGCTCAACTGAATTATGTTAATTTTTTTACTTGGGGATTCGCTTATGATTGGTGTTTGATGAAAGGACATCTTATATGTAGTGGAGAGGGAGAGGATTATTATAGAGCGTTAAAATCACCAAGGAAAGAAAGAGGAGAGATGCACTAATTTAGCCAAATGGACAGTTTAAAAATTAGCTTATTTAAAAGAAGGGGAGTTTATTTGTGATAAAAATATGGAGTTTGTTCAGAAAAACTAGAACCTATTATCGGATTATCTTATCCTTAGAGTCAATTGTGTAATGTTTTAGGGTATAATGCATGTGAGGGTAGGTGAGTGAGTATGAGTTTCGCAGAAAGTAAAGTAGAATGGGAAGAGAATATTTTTTAATATAATAAAAATAATGATTTTTTTATTTATTTATAAAATTAAGTATTTAATAATTTTTATTTATTAAAATATAGATAATTTAATAATAATATTTTATATTTTATTAAATATATTTATATATTAGATATGGATTTTATATTAATATAGTTATATCTATTTTTATTATATAAACAATAATTTAATATTTGATATAAAAATAAAATAATATAATTTTTAATAATTAAAATAATATATGATTTTTTAATGAATTGATATATTTTTGTTATTTTTATTTAGTTTATAATATTTTTAAAGTAAAATTATTTAAAAAAACTTATTCTTATTTAATTTTCATAAATTATTTTTAATTATATTTATTATAACTATTTTTATAATCTTATTTTTTTAAAAAAAACTAAATAATATAAAAAATATAATAAGAAAAAAATTTTAAATGTAAATAATATTTAAATTATAAAGAAATATTTATAATTATTATTTTATTATTATATTTAAAAAAGTATTATTTATACCCTAAATAATTTATAAAAAAAAACATAATAAATAATATATTTATTTTATATACTAAAATTAAAAATTTAAATTTAATTTTTAGATTTGATTAAAAATATAAAAACTTAAAAATTTTTTAAAATAATAAAAATTAAATTTATAAAAATAAGAAATAAATAAATATCGTCATTCTATTAAATTTCTTAATTTTTTATTATTATTTAAATTTTAAACATCCTAATCAGGCTTATCAGGTGCAATATTTTGACTATTAAAGTGTTTATCATGATACATTTTATAACTTTTAATAAGATTCCTTCCGTCAAAACTAAATCCACAATTTTCTAAAAATAAATAATTACCTTCATTCCCACCATTTAAGTCTAATCTCATTTTATTACTACCAGTACTATCCGTAGTAAATATTGCAAATCTAGATTTAGCAGGTACCGCTACTTATCCAGGTTAACTTTTTGGGATAGCCCATTAATTACCAAAGTAGACTTTTCTCTTCAAATGTCCATATTCAGGACTGAAATTTTCTAAAAAGGAATGAGGTCTTTTAATATAAGTATTAGTATAATTTCTTTAGAAAGAAGCAATTAAAAGCCATTTCAAAGTATCAGGATCATAGAAATAAGCAGTAAAATTAGTTTTATTATCTGCCTAAGGTTAAGCCCTTAACCAGAATTTATAAGTAACATCAACTTTCCAAGGATAAATCATATAACTTTAGCCACCAGACCCTTCTCCTCCGAATTCTCTAACTACAACATCATTTCCTTTTTACAAACAAATTACCTTATTATCAGGCATAATTTCATTTGGATTATCATTATATTAATTACTCCAGACCGAAAACAAGATTCTTCTTTCAGTTTGGGAATTTACTTATATTCCGAAATAACCTTATGCAAAACCTATAGCCATAGCATATGTTCCTATTTGATCGTTTCCTTTAGGCACAAATACTTCATTATAAAACCATTCGATTTCCTTTATTGGCTCTTCATATGTAAAATGCACAGAAGGACCTCTTCTTCCAAAGTGAGAAGAAAAACTTTTTTTTACATAGTTTAAGTCTAAGTTTGAGCCAGAAACTAATAAAGAAGTTAATGTTGGATAGTTTCCTTTTTGATTATTTATTTAATTATCAGTTCCTTGAAAATTTATTTTCAAATATTGAGGTTCTTATACTGTTATATCAAAGAGAGTAATAACTTTTTGATTTCTTTATATTTAAATAATAAGGGACTTTTAAAGTTAAGGGATTGATACTATGATTTCAGCATCACGTTAAACATCTTCCACATTAAGGCTTAAAGTCAATTCACTTTTATTGTTTACGTAAAAATATATACTTATTATTTATTATTGAGTGCTCCAATTCTAAACTCCCTTTTCGGATATTCTAGGGTTATTATTTTGTCTGGGAGATGTCAAAAAAGAATTCCAACCAAAAGCTACTTCTTCTTGTTAGCATGTAGGAACAATTAAATAAAATAGAGATAAAGTTAGTAAAATTAAAGAAATTTTCATGCTTTTTTTGTTTAATTAAATTTTATTATTATAATTT
This sequence comes from Ichthyophthirius multifiliis, assembly GCF_000220395.1. NCBI lineage: Eukaryota > Ciliophora > Oligohymenophorea > Hymenostomatida > Ichthyophthirius > Ichthyophthirius multifiliis. The sequence continues at coordinate 15,934 of NW_004087529.1, forward strand.
ATTTATTAATATTTGATGATTTTAAAACTGATTTATATATAATATAAATTGATATAATATAATTTTAATTTTATTTTAATTTTTTTAATTAATTTTATAAATAATTTTAATTACTATAACATATTTGTATAATTTTATATACATATAAAATATAATTATATTAAAATACTTTTTAAAATATAAAATTAAATAATAAATAGTTTATTATTAAAATAAAAAAGAAAAGAAAAATAAGGAGATTAATATCTATTTGTTTAATATACTTAATTTTATAAAAAAATAAATTTGAAATTAAACTACTTTTAAAATATTTATATTTATTTATTGTCAACATTTTAAAAATAATAATTAATTAATTTTTTACCATTATTATTTTATATGTGATGAAATATGCATAATATAATTTAAATTATAATTAAATATAATTATATATTAATACGGATTATATATGTGTAATTTTTTATAATATTTATTTTTACAGCTTTTTTTAATTAAATAAAAATATTTATTAAAATAAGTAGAATTTTATACAAATAAAAAATTATATATAATAGCATATTTCAATATATATTTATATTTTTTATCTAATATTTAATTATTATTTATTAGTGGTATTTAAATTAAAAAAAATAAATATTAATTAATACAAATATAAATACAAAATAAATAATTTTAAATAAATTTTTAATGCAAAAAAAAAAATTTGATAAATATAAAATAATTGCATAGTAAATTTTAATGAACTATGATATTATTGATAATTTAATTTCAGTAAAAAAAAATAAAAAAATCTTAATAAAAATAAAAATATAAATATAATTATAATTAAATAATATAAAGAATAATAAGTCATATAAATAAAAGGTAAATAAGTAAAAAATTTTTATCTAAAAGTCAGAAACATAATAGTTCTTAATATATATTACTTAAAGTTAAAAAAATTAAATAATATATTTAAAAAAAATTAAATATTAAAAATGTGTTATAAATTATGTAATTTTTCTTTTTTAATCTTAATCTATCATATATCCATATACATATAAGTTTTATATATTTTTTATAATACCTATTTATGTTTCCGTATTAATTTTATAATTTATTTTTCATGCTTAAAATTTATTTTTTAAGGCTTTTCTTTCATATCCAATGACTTATATTAAATATTTAAAAATAAATATATAATAGTAAATATTTATATAAACTACATAAATACAAGTGTTTTTCTGAGATTTTGAATATAATTCCTTAAAATTGTTACGATTTTCAATAAAATGTAATTATTATAAATTTTTTATCAATAAACTGGAGTTTTCTATTTCAATATATACTCCTTTAGGAATATGTTCAAATCATATAATATTTTTGAATTATATGTACGAAATAAATATTATAATAATATAAAATTGCTCTAAATAGTTTCGAAGTAATACTGCGAAATAATAATAGTGAAAATAAAATATTAATATTTTTATTATTATATTATTTAAATTAATATATTATAGTTATAATATATATAAATATTAACCATATTAATAAATTATAATTATAATTATTATATATTTTTGATTATAATTGTAGATCCCCCCCTCCACCATTACAAATACCAGCCATTCATATTTAATCATTATTTTACTTTAATAAAGAAACCAATTTAAATCATTCTAGCGCCACTCATTCTTTTTTTATTTTTTATAATATAAAATTTAATATATTAAAATTTGTTATTTAAAGTTATTAAATATTTACCCTATAGGATGTCCTAAAGCTACTCCTCCTCCATTTACATTGACTCTATTTTAATTGATTTTTAATAAACGGATATTTGCTAAAACTGTAGTTGCGAAAGCTTCATTAAACTCAAAATAATCAACTTAACTTAATTATAAATTAGCCTAATATAATGCTTTTTGTCCTGATTTGGCAGGTGCTATACAAAAATCTACTGGCTCAACTTCCGCATCAGCATAGCTTAAAATTTAGGCTAATGGTTTCAATTTTAATTCATTCATTTTATTTTAAGACATTAATACTATTTTTTTATTTATAAAAAAATATTTTTTTTTTTTACTAATAATGCATGATCCGTCGTTAATTTTAGATGCATTTGCAGCCGTTATAGTTCCTTCTTATGTAAAAACAGGTTTTAATTAAGAAATTTTATTTTTATTATATTTTTAAGGTTCCTAATCTTAATTAATCTATATTATTTTTATTTTTATTAAAATAAAAATAAAATAATTAACTTTTTTACAATTTAATCCTTAACTTTAATAGGTATTATTTCATCTTTAAATAATTCATTTTTTTAAGCTTTTAATGCTTTTTCATATGATTCATGGCAAAATTAATCGTTTTCTTCTCTATTTATATTAAAGTCTTTTGCTGTCTTTTCAGCACAATAACCCATAGCCTTTTTTATTTTATTTTAATAAAATTAAAAAAAATATTTATTAGTTTTACCTTATTATCATAAAAATTAGTTAAACCATCGTATTAAAGTCCATCGATAAGTGTTTAATTTCCAAAAGAATGTCCTTTTCTATAATTAGGGACATAAAAAGGCACATTACTCATAGATTCAAATCCTCCACATACAACTATTTCAGATTGTCCTAATTATATACTTTAGCATCCAAACATTACACTCTTCATTCCACTTGCACATACTTTGTTTACATTCGTGCATGGTATATTGCTTGGAAGTCCTGCTAATAAAGCAGCTTGTCTGGCCAGATTTTGACCTTCTCCTGATGAACATACATTTCCTAATATTACTTCATCAATTAAAGTTGGGTTTAAATTTATTTATTCAATAGCACCTTTTATAGTAAGCAAAGCTAATTCAGGGCATCTTAAAGAAGATAAAGAACCATTTAAAGAGCCTATTGGTGTTCTTTTAGTGGCTACTATATATACGGGATATCCTTTTATTTTTTTAATTTTTATTTTTTTGAAAAATACTGTTTATATTTTTTAATTTTTGTATAAAAAAGATATATTTTCATTAATATTTATTATACAATTATAATGCAAATTTAAATATGCATTTTGCATATTATTTAAATATATAATTATATATTAAACACCATTAATAAAAAAAAAATTATATTAAAAAATAAAATATGTATTATGTGAAAAATATATAATATTAAAAAGTGTTTATATTATATAATATATATTAACATATCAATATATATGGATACAATACTTTATATTTTAAAAATACTTTTTAAAATTTTAATTTTTATATTATATAAATATTATAGTATTATTATTGTTTTTTCTTAATATAACTATATTTTTATATTTGTAGAGATAGATTTTTTTAATAACTTTAAAATTATATTTCCAAAAATAATTTTATTTAAGAAACATAAAAATAAATTATAAACAATATTATTTAACTTAAATAAAATAAATAAAATATAATAATTATTTTTCTCAAAATATTTTAATAAATAAATAAAAAAAAATGGCTATAAAAATAAAAGTTTTATTTATTTCAACGCTAATATTCTTATCTTCTTATGTGTACTGTAGTTAAATATAAGTTGACCGCAATCTAACTTATTTAGATAAACTTTTAAAATTATATAATTAATATTTCCCAGCCTTAGAAACATAAATAACCGCCAGTATATTATTAATAGTTTTTCCTAGTATTCCTATATTCATAATTCTTTAACTCTTAGGGTTTTAAAAAGGATAAATGCATAATTATTCAAAGCCTTTACTTAAATAATTACTTTCTTTTGGTTTGGGAACTATATTGGGTGATGTTTTTTTACATATGTTTCCTCATTTAGTGCATAAAAGCGACAATAATGGACATTCTGCACACTCTCATGATTTTAAATAATTAATTCCTCCATTAATGATTATTTTAGGAATTAATTTTCTTATAACTTTAGATTTTATTATATTTAAAATTAATGAAAATAATAAATATTAGAAATTGCAAAAAGTAAATGATGAATAAGTGAAAGATGAACCTAAAGAGAAACATAATCATAAACATTAAGAAATACATTCAGGAATACCTTTCTTATTTTGTGATTTTATGCATAATCTTACTAATGGAATAGCAGTAGGAACTGCTTTTGCAACAAGTATTTATTTATTTTTATTAATAAAAATAATATAAAAAATAGGTACAAGTTTAGGTATTACAACAACATTAGTTATTTTGATACATGAAATACCGCATTAAATTGCGGATTTCGGCCACTTAATATCATATGAATATAATATTAAATAAATTATAAAATCTTAATTATTTACATGTTTAATAGGAGGACTTTTAGGAGGATATCTAGGTATTTATTTTTTATAAATTAATTATATGCAAATTATAAATAAAATATATATACATATATATTAATATATAATATATTTTTAAATATATAGGTTTATATTATTGTAATTTATATAGACATTAATTATTATGCATTACTGCAGGAGGATTTTTATATATGTGTATGACAAATTTACTTCCTGAGATAAAATAAAACTTGAAACATAATTCTTATTTGGGAAATTTCCTTTTAACTATTTTTAGTTGTAGTTTAGGTGTACTTTGTATGTATGGAGTTACTTTAATAGAATGATTTTTCAAATTTTAAAAATAATTTGAATTTCTTGTTTATTTCGTATAATATTTATATATTTACTTATAGATAGATTAACTTTTTTTTTAATTTTAATTTTTTTTGTAAAAAATAATATTAATATTTTTAAAAAATATTTAATATAAATAAATAAATATATATAGATTAATGATAAAATATAATATATAATAATAAAAATTAATTAATTATAAAATTTTAAATTATCTTAAATAATTATAAATAATAAATAATTATAATTATATAAAAAATATATATTATTGATAAAAATAATATATTTATTATATTATATCTATAATATGATTTATTAAAAATTAAAAAGTGAAAAAATATTTATTAAACTTGAAAGAAATATTTTATTAAAAAAAAATAAAAAAGAAATATAAATAAAAAATTTAATACATATAAATAAATAAAACATACAGGATTATATTAAGAATATTATTAAAATTGATTAAGAATAAAAAAAAGCATTAAAAATATAAATATATATATATATATATTAATATATATATATATATATATATATGTTTCTATTTATTAAAATTATTAATAATTTTTTCTTTTATAACTTTTTATTAATATAATTTTTATATTTCTGTATAAAATTATTAAAAAATAATTGTTTTAAAGATATATAATATTTTTAAAAATATCTAAATAATATAAACTTTAAATATTTAATTATAAATAATTTTAATCATAAACTTTTTATATGTTATATAATTAAATTATATATTAAAAAAAAAAAATTTAATATTTTATATTTTGAATTTACAATTAAACTAAAATAAATTAAAGTATAAAAAAATAATCAAATAAAAAAAATCTCTTATAAAAGAGAATGTTAAAAAATTAAATAACTTAATTTATTAAATACGCTCCGAAAATTGAATTACATGCCCATTTAAATGGTTGTGTAAGAAAGTAAACTTTAATCGAAATATCTAAATAAAAAAACATCCCGATAGATTAATCAATATTTGATCGAATAAATTTAAAAGGGGCATTCGAAATGTTCAGTATAATCCATAAAGTAATAACTGATTTGAATTCCATACGAAGGATAACACGAGAAATGTTAGAAGATTTCCAAAATTAAAATACTATATATTTAGAATTAAGGACAACTCCAAAAATTTTCGAATTATAAAAAAACTCTAAAGAAGATTATATTAATACGATATTGGAAGAAATTGAAGTTTTTAATTAAAAAAATTAAATGAAAGCAAGATTAATTCTTAGTATTGATAGAAGTAAATCAATACAAGAAGCAATTGAAAATTATAATTTATTGTTAAAATTTAAGTCGAATCCTATTATAGTAGGATTAGATTATTCGGGAGATCCTTCTAAAAATACATTTAAGAACTTTAGGTTTATTTTCGAAGATGCGAGAAAAAACGGTATTAAAACTACTGTACATACCGCAGAAATGGATGGGGAACCAACTTTTACGGAAACAAAGGAAATTTTAGATTTTGTACCAGATAGAGTAGGACATTTTTTGTATTTTAATAATGATATTTATGATGAAATTATTAAAAAAAAAGTCCCGATTGAAACTTGCCCTACTAGTAATTTTAAATGTATGGAATTAAATGATATGAAAGATCATCCATTTAAATACTTTTTTTATAAAAATCATCCTTTGAATATTAATACTGATGATACTGGAGTTTTGGATACACAAATTAGTAAAGAATATTAAATTGCATAAGATGCTTTTTAATTAAATAAAGAATAGTTATAGAGTTTATTTATAAATTCATGTAATATGGTTTTTGATGAATCTTAAAAAGATTATTTAAAATAATAAATAAATCATTATTTTGAAATTAATTGATATTTATAATTATTTATATATGCTTTTAAAAGATGATAGTTTAATTTTATATTTATTTAAAGAAAGTTTTTTTGTATATTTTGCTTATTTAATTTATTTAAATTTATTTATTAAATCATATAATAATATTAATAAAAATAATATTTATATTTATTTAATTATGTATTAATCAAATTATATTCATTTTTTTTATTTTTTATTTTTTATTTTTTCTTAAAAAAAAAATTAAGTTATTTTATTAAATTATATAAATAAAATTAAAAATTTTATAATATAAAAAAAAATATAATTTAATTAAAATAAAAAATAAAAAAATTATATTATTAAAAAAATAATAATAAATAATAAAATTAATAAAAATTTCTAGAAAAAAAAAGAAAAATATTTATTCATATATAAAATTTATATAATTATTTAAATATATGTATTGTTATTAATTCTAATTTAAATAATAATTTTAATATATAACTATTTAATTATTTATTTGCAAATATTTTTAAATGGATATAATATTTTTTAATTCTGATATATTAAAAAATCAACCAAGTTTAGGGAAGTCATCTTCATTTTCAACATTAACTTTTCCCTAAAATAATTTATATATACATATATTTATATGATTATATTATTTATTTATACCTTTCTGTTTTAATGGTGTTATTTTGTTTAAGTTTATCTTTATTCTCTATTTCCACTAGGAACGTTTTCTTTTCTGGCTTCTTTCTTTGTTTCACCAACTATTGTTTCACCTTCTTTTTTAACGGTATAAGAAACTAATGTAGTTCCTGTTTTAACTCCAAGAAGATCTGAGTTTTCAGAATTACATCCTACAGAATAAGTAGTATTTCCTTTTTTGGCTTTAGTTTAGGCTTTTAGTATTTAGGTATCTAATTATTTTTCGTTTTTTGAGTGAACAAGTTAGAGTTTTTCCTTTTTCAATTCTTCTTCGTTTAATTATCTTTTTGGTGCTTCAGGTTAATTTTCTTCAGCAACATAACCAAGTTTGCTATAATATTCAGCAAGTGTAATTGTGTTATCAACAACTTCAGGTTCTTCAACAACTGCAGATTCTGATTATTATTTGATTTATTATTAGCCATCCTTTAATTCTTCACGTCCACTTTTTTATATATAAATTAAAAATTTTATAAATAAGATATTTATATATAAATATGTATATATATATATATATATATATATATATATATATTAAATTTCAATAATTTTAATTAGTAATGTAATATTTTAAATATTAATAAAAATATATTATATTTATTAATAAAATTTTAATATATATATTTTTATACTAGAATAAAAAAAATATTCTTATATAATTAAAATATTAAAATAAAATAATTTATTTAAAAAAAAAAAAATTAGTTTATACTTATATTTCTTCTTATTTATTATTATATTTTTTTATTATTATAATTTCAAATTTATATATATATATATATATATATATATATATATATATATATTATATATATATATATATATTTATTTACATTATTTCATCCTTAATTGTTCCGTAGTTTCCTTTTCCTCCTCCATCTTTTCTGAATTAATTTTTTCTAAAATTTTTTAAATTAGTTAAAATTTCATATTTAAAAATTACTAAAATGCTGGGATTCCTGTTCCTGAATGTCTATCTTAAGGATGTGGTTCAGATGGGACACCTTTATGTTTTCTTTCATCTCTTTCTTTATTAACTCTTGGTTTGTATTCTTTTCTAGCACCTTAATCATTTTATTATCCAACATTTCCTTCACCAACTCTTGGTGCTCTTTTTTAATAGTCTTTTTTTTAATCTCCATTTTAGTTGTTGTTGTTGTTATTATTATCCCCTCTGTTGTAGTTAGTTTATCTTGCATTAGGGTTTTAAGTTCTTCGGTTTTAGTTGGCAGTTTGGGCAGCATTTGTGGTTTCAGATTATTTTTTGTCTGCGGGTGCACCTGCTTTTTTATCTTAAGTTTTAACAGGCTTTGTATCCTTTTCTATATATAATTTTTTATTTTTTATTGTTTATTGTTTGTTTTTAATTTTTTTTTTTTTTTTTAGGTTTTATATTAAGTGGTTTGAGTATTTTATTTGTTACTTTGAGGCTCGTCGTCGGAGTCATTTGGCAAATTTGCAAATATATTGAAATTCATTTTTTTTTTTTTTTTTTTTTGGAATAATATTTATTTTTAGAAAAAAATATTTAATTTATAAATATATATATATATTTAGATAAAGGATATTTTTAAATTTCGACCTAATATTAAATTATTTTATTAATAATTTTCTTTAAATACTAAATAATAAATTAATAAAAATATATAATTAATATATAATATATATATTTATAACAAAAAAAAATTAGTTTAAAATCAGCATATTATTTAATAATCATTATATTTTTATTTTATTTAGTAATATTTTTAATTTTTTTTTATAAATTATATTAAATTTTTTAATAAATATATTTAAATATAAAATATTTACAATATTATTTTTATTAAATATAATTTATAATTTTCTTTATTTTATTTAGCAAGAAAAAAAAAATAAAAAAATTTATTCTTTTTTATTTAATATCAAAACTATATATATTTATTATTATTATTTTTTATTAAATATTTTATAAATATTTTAAATTGGAATTAATTTATTTATAAACTAAAATATTTTTGAATATTGAATATTTATAATTCCAAAAAATCTTAAAACTTCAATTTATATTTTATTCGGAAAAACTCTTTAAAAGCCTATAATTTTTATTAATATTCTAATATTTAATTCCTACTTAAATTAGTAAATCCCAAATTTAAGAATGTTTTATTTTTCTATCTAAACCAGAATTAGATGATAAAAAAAAATACACTAATTTACCTCTGTAAATATCATAGTATTAATTTTTTGTTAATTAAAAATCAAATACCTATAGTTCAAAACAATTATTTTTATTTATACTTTATATTTTGTAATATTTATCCAAAAAACATACTTTAATAATCATTTTTCTTTATCAAAAATATATATTTTTCTTTATTCTAATTTGTTTGTATTTGTTCATCTATGTTACTTTTTTCATTATTTACATATTTATATTATAATTTGTTAAATTTAAATACTTATTTCCAATAAAAGAGTTCATAACTAATAACCTAATCATAAAATCATAAATCGTATTTCAGGTCATTTATTATACGAGGGATTCTATTTATATTCTTAAATTTAAACAAAATTTACTTTCGTTTGATTTTAGGGTTCTTATTTATTAATTTAATTCCTTGTCTGCCTGCAAACACAATTATAAGGCTTCATTATCCAAAATGGTTTTTTAGGTAACTTATTCTTATTTTTAATAAATTCATATTATAAAATATTATATATATGCATAAATAAGAAAATTTGTTTGCTTTTGAAAATTTCTTTTTAGTTTATTCAAATTTTACGTTTTAAAACACAACAACAAGATGGAAAACGATTCAATTTTTAATTTAGATCATTTTTGTTATAAGGTCTTTTTTTTAAATTGATCATAGTATCTTTCAAAATATTCTCTTCATTATTTTTAAAGCTAGATTCTTTAAAGTTTGTTATAATACATTTATAAAGATTTTGCTCGACTTATCTAATATATTAACTAAAATTTTCGAGTTTATTAAACCGTACATAAGATTATTTTTGTCATATATTTGGGTATTTAATAGAGACGAATGAAAACATAAATAAAAAATAACATTCTTTAGTAGTCGTATTTAGGCTTTAAATAATTAAAATTAGTTTAAATTTCAGTTGTTATTTTTTTTCTTTGTTTAAAAGTTAGAAATATTCATAGAAATCTATAATTAATTATAATTAAATGTTTATATTTTCTTATAATTTATAAATATAGATTGAATTATAAGTTTATTTAGTAAAAAAAAATTTCTTTGATAAAAATTGGGTTTAGAACAGTTTTTAAATTGTAATTTATTTAATTATATGTTTATATATATCAATATAGTTTTTAGCTTTTTAGTTGTTGTCCATATACTATATAATTAATTATTATTATTTACAATATTTATATTTGTATTTTTATTATTATTAATTACAGAATATTATATATGTTTATTTTTTAGTTAATTTAATTATTATCTTTTTATAAAATCATATTATATTATTTTAATTTCAATATATAATTTATTTAATTAAAAATTAAAATAATTTAATTCAATAAATATAATTTTTAAATAATTTAAAATAATTAATATCTTTTGTTTAAAAATAATATATTTAATATTATTTTTTAGATATATATATAAATTAAAAATATCAAATTTATTTATAAAATTATATTTTA
>NW_004087527.1:0-14107 GCF_000220395.1 Ichthyophthirius multifiliis
ATATATATATATATATATATATATTATTATTATTTATTTTTTTTTTTTATATTAATTATTTTTATTAGAAATTAAATATAATAATAATTCATTTATTTCAATAGAAATCTTTAATTTTTAACTGAAATTTTCTTCAAAAGAACTATTCCATATATTATCAATATAATTTTTAATTAAAATTTTTTTCCTTTCTTTTTATCCATTAGAAAAAGACGATTAAATATTTTCAAAGTCTGAATTATTATTTAAAGAATTATCATTTATTTTAATTTATTATATTTACTTCTTTTCTTATAATCCTAACTTTTTTATTTCATTCTAATTATTATTTATCTTTTTATTTAATTATATATTTTAATTACTATTAGTCTTCTTATTGTTTATAAATGGTGTTTATTATATATTTGAACAAAATATTGATGGAAATGAAGCAAATATATGCGAATCACTACATATATTATTGTTTAAATTAAATTGATTTATTATATTATCCCATGATTATTAATCATGTGGCTATTATTATTTATATAACAAATTAGACTAATCATTATAAAACTAATTAATTAATTAATAATTTATATTATTTTCGTTATTATTCATTTTTAAAATATAAAATTTATTAGTTTAAATTTTTTTCTTGTTTAATTTTAGTTAAAAAAAAAAAAAAAAAACACAAAAATATTATTTTTTTTTTTTTAGTATTTTATGAAATAAATATCAAATTTTATTATTTTATAATTTCAATTGTTTTTTTTTTATATAGTTTAAAAATAAATAAATTTTATAATAATAACATTAAAAAAAATATATAAAAAATAGTTAAAAAAAATTATATTAATTAATTTCATTTATATAGATTTTAAAAATAAATAAAATATATTTAAAATTAATAAATATGAATTCTTTTAGTGTTTTTTTTTTTTCTTAACAAAAAAATATTAAAATTATAAATATATTATTTTATTATTTAATTTATATATTATTAATATTTTATTTTACATTTATTTTTATTTAAGAATTTAATTATAATAATAATTACTCTTTATTATTTAATATTTTAGTAAGTAAATTCAATTTATATTTTAATATAATTTACTATAAATAATACTTCCTTTTAATATAAACAATATTTAATTTTTATTTAAATATTTTTTACATTATTAGACTCTTTTAAATAATAATTAGAAAATTAATAAAATTCACATATTAAGAATTAAAAATCATATGAATTTAAAAATAATTATATAATTATTTTAAAAACTTGTTAATTAATAATATATTTCATTTAATAAATAATATATATAGTGATTTATTAAAAACTTAAAACAAAAAAAAACAAAATATTTATAAAATTTTATTAAAAAAAAAAAAAAAAAAAAAAACTAATAATAAACTTATAATTAAATTGTTAAGTAACTTCTCTTAAGAAAACTAATATAACTAAAATGCATTAATTTTAAATAATTATACATGGAATAGCTGGTTCTTTAGCCGCTTTAATCTCTACATGCTTACTTTTTCCAATAGACACAATAAAAATTCATATGCAATTAAAGTAATTATTTAAAAGATATAAATAAATAATTAAAAAAATAAAAAATATATAGTGATAAGAAGGATGAGTTAAATTTTTATTAAAACTTAAAAATTATTATTTATAATATTTTTAAAAAAGATAAATTTAAAGGTATATTTTATTTAATAATAATATAAAAAAAAAATTAATAAGAATAATATTTGATGATAAAAAATAAAAACATATATTTACTTAAAATAAGAAATATTTAATATATATAAAATATATATTATATTAATTTATTTTTATATAATTTATTTATTTTGATTTAATATTTTTTTTTTTTTTTCAATGTAATTTTATTAATAAAAATATTATGTTTAATATTTAATGATTATAAATAGTAATATTTATATTTAAAATAGTTGATTAAAATAAAAAAAATATTAAATATAAATTAAATATTATAATATAAATTCCTTTGTATTAATTAAAAATATTTTTAAAAAATTTAATTATGTATAATAGGCTTTTACAAAGGGTTAGCTGCAGTAGTATTAGGAAATATAGTTTCACAATTCACATATTTTTTAATGTAATAAAAAAATATAATTTTTATTAAACCATACTTTTTAATTAAGTTATAATTTTTTAAAATTAATGATTAATTAACATAAGCTAAGTATTTTTTAATACGCAATGTGTTCAATGATAGCAGGAATGATAGCTTCATTTTTTACAAATCCATTTTGGGTTATACATACTCATATGATAAAATATCATGTATAAAAAAAAAAAAATATTTATATTTATAAATTATATATATATATATATATATATATATATATATATTTATATATATAAACTAAATAATAATATTAAAAAAAAGACAAGTTTATTTAATACTATTAGTAATATGTTTATGTAAGGTGGATTTCTTATATTCTTTAAAGGTTTAACTAGTTCCCTTCTGCTTGTTTTTAATCCTATTATTAATTATGTAATTTATGAGTCATATAAGTAATGGGTTTTTAAGATTTTCGTTGATAATAATTATGAAGGGCTCATTTTCTTTTTTGGAGGTGCATTAAGTAAATTTATTGCAACCGTTTTTACATATCCATATTAGTTAATAAGGACAAAATAACATGTTTTATATCTATATTATATGTTTTATAATAATTGTTTTTTAAATATATTAGATTATAAAAAATAAAAATTATCTTGAAATACTCTCAAGTATCTATGAATAAAATGGGATTTCTGGATTTTTTGTTGGACTTTTACCTAAACTTTCTTAAACTGTATTGAGTAGTGCATTATTTATTTTATTTTATGAGAAAATTTATTAATTACTCGAAAAAATAATTATTTATAATGAAAATTTATATTATATTTCTTTTTATAGTTTTTAGGCTTTTTTTATTATTTATTTAATAAACTATTTAGACTTAAAATAAAAATAAAGTTTAGATGATTAAAAAAATTAATGAATTTTTTTTTTAAAAAAAATAAATATAAAAAGTAGATTTTAGTATTAAAAATGACTTATTAATATATAATATAACTACTTCTTTCTCTTAAAATAACATTTTATTTATTATTAACTAATAATTAATAGAATTAATATTATATAAAATAATAAAAAAACTACTTTATTATATTTATATTTATTTACTATTTTTATTAAAATTTTTTATTTTTTTTAAATATTCAAAAAAAAAAAAATATATATATATATATATATATATATTATATTAATTATTTATTTTATATAAAAATATATGAAATATATATTTTTTTTTTATTTTGCCAACATTTATATTATTATAATATTATTTTAAGGAGAAATTTATCTGTTTTTATATATATTATATAAATCTATATTTATTTATTTTTCTTTAACAAAATTTTCATTTGTTTGTAGTATTTAATTAATTATTAGATACAGGAATTTTTTACTGTTATTATTTATTTTCCTCTTTTTATTTTTAAATTTCAATTAATTATTTAATATAAGCAACTTATTATTATGGAATAATAATAGGTTTAAGTCTTTTATCCTAAAACAATATAAAAAAAAGATTAATATATAAAAAATACCTTTTAATTCATTACACTTGAATGAGAAAAATGTTAAACTAACTCATAATATCCTTGTAATCTTGCATAATATAATAAACATACCTTTTAATTTTTTTGTATATATATTTATTTTAATTATTTTACTTTTTCACTATTAAATTGAACCCATTTTTAGTTATGAAATTCTTCATAAAATTATTTAATATAAGAGCAATCAATAAAATTAATAAAAGCATAACCCATATTGCATTTATTCTATTTTAATTATATATATATATATATATATATATATATATACATAAGTAATTTATATTTACACTAAAATCTATTGGTAAATAGAAAAAATCATATTTATTTAAAAAGCTTTTATTAATTTTTTCTATTAAAGACGTTTAATCATATTTATTCGGAATATTTTTAATCATAATAGTAGTTCTTTTATCTTATCTAACCTTTTTATAGATAAAAAATAATAGTTTATATATAATATATATAAAAAAGATATTACTTATTCAGGATTAATTCTATAATTATCTTCATCTTCTTAAGGAATAACTTTTCTCTTTCTAATTCCTTTAGGTTTCATTTTTTTTTTTAATTGTTTTATTCACTTTCTTATTTATCTTCTTCCTCTTCCAAAATTTACTGTTCTTAATAAAAACTAGGAAAGCTTCTTTTTTATAATTGCTCAACTTCTTATTATTTATATGAATAATTAGAATTATTATTACTGTTTAAATCCTATTATTAAATAATTAACTGTTAAATATATGAGTTATTCAAGCTATTTGAATTATTAATTTATTAAGAACTATCAAAACTTTAATTTTATTAAAAAGACATAAAATCAATTCGTTGATTATTTTAAAAACTTAAATTATTTTAAAAACTTTAATTATTTTGGAAACTTTAATTATTACTATTATTACTTCCTTATGAATTAATTTAGCAGTTAAATTAAGATTAATAGGACGAGTTGTTGGAAAAAATTGGAGGATTAATTAAATTCAAAAACTTCTTTTATTAATTTTTAAGAGTTATATTTTAAAAATTAGATATATATTATTATTATTATTATTATTTTTATTATTATTATTATTATAATTGCTATTATTGTAATTATAATTATTATTGGTTTGAAAATTAATTATATTATTCAGTTTAACTCATAACTCGATTTTGTCTAAATTTTTGTGCAAATTTAAGATTTTCATTCATTTTTTGCTAATTGTTTTATTAAGAAGGCTAATGAAATGATTTTTATTAAAAAATTTGTTAATAATTAACTTTTTTTTAATCTTAAACATAAGAAGTTGAATCAAAAGTTGAATCATCGTTTATATTTTTGATTTAAAATAAAGAACTATTTTATATTTATATTTGATTTTTTATTTATTTATATTAATAAAATTACTTATATTAATCTTATATTAAATTAGGTTATGAATAATTTGGTAGTTTTAAAGATTTTTCTTGTTATCTTTTATTAATTTATTCTTTATTATTTTTTATATATAATTAATTATTTTATATTTTATTTACTTTAAGATAACATATTTTAAAAATAATTATATATATTAGATGTTTATGGTTTTTTTTAAATTTGTTATTTGTATTCTTAAAATGAATGCTCTTAGTTTTGTTTTTATTAGTATTACATAGCTTATTATTAAATAGGATATTAAGTCACATTTTTATTTTCTTAATTATTTTCACTTTTACTAAAGCAGTTTTAAACTTCTTTAAATTTATTTATCATATTTGTAGTTTTTTCATCTTCAGATTCTTCTTATTCATTTATATCCATTATAAGAACATTATTAACTTTATATGTAGTTATATAAATATTATTTATAATTTTTTATTTTTACAATGTTCATTTTTATTTATTAATTTATTCTTATTTTTTTAATGAAGCATTTCTTGAATGTAAAATATCTAATTATTATATTTTTTTTTATTTCTCTTTCCTGCTTTTTTTTTTCTTGTTATAATTAATTATATATATATATTATTTATTTTTTTTCTATTTTTTTTTAATGTTTATTTTATTTATAATCTATATATCAATATATTTTATTATTTTATTACATTTTTTATATTTTGCTTTTATTATTATACTAATTTAAATTTTCATTTTTATATTTTAATTTAAATATTTTTATAAATAAATTTAAAAGCATTAATAAATTTCATAAAAATATTATTTGAATTATATTCTTAAAATTTTTTCAAAAATATAAATTATAAATATATGTATATGTATATATATATATATATATATATTATATATATTATATATATTTTAATATTTTATATATTTATATATATTCATCTAGTTTTTTTATATAAATTATATTCATTTTTATAAATCAATTTTATAATTTTAATAAAATATTATAATATTTTTTTCCCAAATAAAAAAATGCAATTTAATTTAAAAAAAAAAAAAAAAATTTAAAAAAATATATAAAAATTTTAATAATTATTATTTTTTAAAATTAATATAATACATTTTTTTATATATCCATAATATACAATAAAATTAAGTAAAATATAAAAAGTCATTATTAATTTTACTAATAATTATTTTTACTTTTTTTCCTTTCTTCCCTCGAAACTTCATTTAAAGCTTTAAACTTGGGCATATCTTCGTTTTTAGCCGGTAAAGGTTCTTCCTTAAACCACTTATCTTGCAAAGCCTTACTAGCAGTAATTCTTTTATCAGGATTTAAACAAAGCATATCACATAGCAACTTAAATCCCTATTAAGATATTTTGTTTCCAATAATATCCTTTAGTCCACTTGAATCTTACGGATACTCTTTTTTTTCAAAAAACTTTGCCTATTTGAGGTTTACCCAATTTTTCCAATCTTTTATATTTGGACCTCCTACTGCATTGAATATTTTTTCTATTTAATTAATTTCACAAGTCCCTTTAAATAATTAATCCCTTATAACAAGTTCTCCGAAAATACACCCAACAGACCACATATCTAAAGCGGTTGAATATCTATCTTATCCTAATAAAATTTCAGGTGCCCTATACCACATAGTGACTACATTCAATGTATAAGGCTTGTTTAGTCCTTAATATTTTCTCCCTAAACCAAAATCACATTACTTTTAATTATCCTTGATTATTATATAAAATATTCGAAGTTTTAAGGTCTCTATGCATTATTTTTTTCTTGTGTAAAAACTCAATTGCTAATAATAATTAATAAACCAAATTTTTTATTTCTGATTCAGTAAAATCAAAATTTTGGTTTTCTATTAAATCCTTCAATTCATGTTCCATATATTCCATTATCATATATATCATATCACAATCACTACCTACGACAACTCTTTTTACTGCTATTATATTCTCATGTCTTAATGCCATTAATATATTAAATTCTCTTATTGAAGTTATTGGGAAACCATCCTTTTCTCTAGTACGGTCAATTTTAGTCTTTTTTATTGCAATTATTTCACCTGTTAGTTTATCTATAGCTCTGTATACAACTCCATATACACCTTCATGTATTTTATTTAATTTTTAGTAATTATCTACTGAATCACAGCCTTCTAATAATCCACATATTTTACGCTTTTTTAATAATTAAAGCTTTTTTTCGGCTGATAATTCATATGAATGTTTTCTTAAGGAAATACGCTCTTCTTCGTCTAAATTTTGGTTAATTTCATTTTTTTCTAAATTACAGTCACTTTCGAAATTTGAATCGGATGAATTTTCATTGATTTCTTTTGATTATTTTTTGGTTTTTTCTAGATTTTTATTTGACATTTTTTAAAATAAATATATTATATATGTATTTTTTTTTAATTAGGATGCTATTTTTTAATTTTTTTATTTTTTATTTTTTTTAATAAAATATTAATTTATTATACATGAATAATTATTTATTTTTTATATGTATTTTTTTTATATATATATATATTTTTTTATTTTATTTTTTTCCTTTTTCTTTCATAATGTTACGTTCATTTATATATCTCCTTCTAATAATTCTTATAAACTAGACAACTAATTAATTAGTTTTTTATTTTTTTAAAAAAATAAATGCAAAAAGTTAAATAAATACTATGTTTTGAATATGCTTTTCTTTTTAATTAATTTTTTCAAGTCTTTTATTTTGTTATAATTCAATATTTTAAATATTTTTCTCTATATTATCAATTTTTTTTTATAATTCTTCTTATTCTTAATAACTTAATATAGATTCTATAGTTTAATTGCATTCTACTCTATTGTTTTTTATATAGATTCAACTCTCAATTATTCCTTACTTTTATTTATTCCTTCTTTTATTTCTAGTATTTAATTTCCTTTTATTAATTTATATTTAATAATATTTTTTTTTTTAAAAAAAAAAAAACCTATTTATTATGCCATATTTTCATTTTATTATAAATCTTTTATTCCAGAATAAACTTAAATTTCAGATTTAGATATTTAAAATTCATAGTTTTCTATTTCTTTAAATATATCATTAATTTCTTTTTCTCTTTTTTTGTTTATTTATTAAAAAAATAAAAATATTAATTTTTTACAAATCCTCATATGATAAATTATAATATCTTTATAATATTTATAAATATTTTAATGAAATTCTATCCAATATTTACTCTTTATATAATAGTTTATTTAAAATCACAGACTCTTAAAAATCTATTTTATTTATTAGAAACAATTTTTTTATTTAAAAAATATTTATAAATAAGTAAAATATAACCTTCTGTAATATTATTATTCATATTATTTGAATTTTTTATATATATATATATATATATATATTTAAAATATATGTTTTTTATATATATTTATATTATTTTTATGTTTCTTAGTATTTTAATCAAACAATAAATTATATTTACATGCAATATTTTTATCGAACTTAAAAAAATAAACTTAAACCTCCATTTTAAATATAAAATAATAATAAATATGATTAAATCGAAGATTTAAATATTTAAGAATAAAAAAAAAAAAAAAGCATAATGTATTTTATAAAACAGAAAATCTTAAATAATCTAATTGAATATTGAAATTTATAATATTATGATAACAAGTATACTGAAATAAAAAGAGAAACATGATTTATTTTGAAAAGACATAAAAACAGATTATAAAAACAAATAAAAAATAATTTTAAGAAAATAAATAAATGAAGATATGCATTATATACATGTAAAAATTTTGATGAAAATATTTAAATAAGAAATTTATAAAAAATAATATTTGGAGGTAAATATAATAAAAGAAGAAAAAATAAAAATAATATAAGATATAAAAAAAAAAAAATATTTTATTTTATTTAAATATATTTATTTCATTTATAAATAAAATTTTTGATAATTAATAATAAATATATATTATATTTACTAAATAATTTTAATTATAATTTTTTAATAAATCATATATAAAATTATCTTTCTATTTAATTTAAATATTAATTTACTGAATTATATTAAATAATTAAAATATATATTATTTATATATATATATATATATATATATAATATTTATTTATATATATAAAAAAATGTTATTATTATAATAATAAAAAATTATTATATCAAAATTTATTAATATTTCATTATTTTTATATATAAAAAAAAAACTATTAATAAAATAAAGGTCAAACACAATATTTTTTTTTATAAATATTCATTATATAGTTTTCTACATTTAAAATATTAAATAAATATATTTTTATACAAAAATATCTTTTATCAAATTTTCTATATATTAATTATTGTATTAACATATATTTAATAAATGCAGAAGCAATTTAATAAATTAAAATATCAAAAAATATTACTATAAAATAAAAAGCTAACCAATCATTATATTAAATTTCGAATTTTTTAAAAATATTAATACAAATGTAGTAATAACAAATTACCAGTATAAAAATGAATAAGAAACAAAATAGTGATTTAAATATTTTATTATTATTTTTATAAACACTTTCTGCCAAAACAATGAATTAATTAATAGTTAATAATAAGAATAGATTAACAATTATCTTTTAAATAAACATTAGATCATTATAAATAATAGAATTAGTAGTAATAAGTATTATATATTTTACATATTATGAAGTTATTCTAAAAGTTCTACTTAAAAATTAATTAAAGCAAATAAATAATTAAATTAATTCATGTAAACTTATAACTGAAATAAATTTACTTTGATTTTAAAAGAGTTAAAGTTAATTTATTTCATTTTGATTATAAATTTTACTATTTATTTAAAATAAAAAGCTACTTTGTCTTTTATTTACATTTGATTTAACTTTATATTATTATTTTGATTTATTACTATCTTTTTCTCCTATTTAATCTTATTTATCACTATCTTTTTCTCCTATTTAATCTTATTTATCACTATCCTTTAAACTCTATTCCTAATTTTAGTTGCTTGTTGTATTTTTATGTAATTAACTTTATAGACATACTAATTGATTCAAACTTGCTAAACGTTTTTTTCTTTTAGCCTAAACATAATTTATGGGTGTACCCGAATAATTTTCCACATCTTAAACCTTATACTAGTCGTTTTGAGGTTATATTCCATTTTCTTAGTTAGTTTATTATATACCAACTTAATCTTATTATTAAGGAGATAATTTACTAAGCTTAACTTTTATAAAACCTTCTATATTATTTAATGATAATATTTATTTATCTTCTTTTTATTAAAATGGATATATTTACTTTTTGAAAAGTATCTTATTTCTTTTTGTTAATAAATTAGGTTCTAATGTTTATTATTTTTATCTTTGTAATTATTCTGATTATAAGTTCTATGTATAAAATACATTATTTGGTTATGCATGATTTTCATTTTTTATAGAAGCATTTTAATATTATAATTCATTTAAAATAGTGGAATTTATAATTTAATTACTCTATAAAAACTAATTATTGAATTTAAATTCAGATTAAGTATCTTCAAAAAAATTAGATTAAAAAAAAATATATTATAATAAAAAAAATATTTTATATTATTTGTTAATAATTATTATTCATCAAATTATTTTTACATTTTTTTTATAAAATTGAATGTAAAAATTAATTTTAATATTATAATTAATATTTTTTTTTAAATACTTTATTTTTATGTTGTAGTTTTCTCTAGATATTAATTTTGTATTTTTATAGTTTATTCATCATTTTAAAAAATATTAGTTAATTATTTTTATCTTATTTCATCTGTAATAGAATCTTAAAAAATAATATATTTAATTTAATTTATTTTTATTATGCTTTATTCCATTTATTAGTCTTAAATATTATCAATTTATTATAAATACATAAATAAAATTATATAAATTATAGTAGTAGCAACTAAAGTCCACACAGAAGCATACAAATACCAATCTTTTGAACGGATCGATTTTTTAAATATTCCATTTATGTCATTAACAAGAGTTTATATTCCTTAGGTTTTACATTTACATATAAATTAATTAATTTTATTTTAATCGTTTCTATGATGTAAAATTAAGCAATCTTAATTAATCCATTTATCTTAAATATTTTATATACAGACATAATTATCAATATTATCTAATGTTTAAGTTAAATTATAAACGTTGTATAAAGGAATATTAATTGGTGTTTATTATTAATTTTAAAGAAAAGTTATTGTTTTTTCATTTATGACAAAAGGATGATTATTAGGGTAAGGGAATCTTTTATCATATTTAATTACAGAAGAAGGATATTCTAAATAATTTACCTAGTATGTTAGACATTCTTAGTTTTAGTCTATATTTATATCATCTTTTTATGCATCTGAAATTAATATCAAATAATTTTCTTTTAAAATCTTAAATGTTATTCTTTGAGAAGTTATTATATTTAAAACTTTTATAGGATTTTCATTTGTAATTTAAATCATATTTAATGTTTACGATATTATTTACATTATTTATATATACTATTTATCTATTTATGTGTTTTATTCATGATTAAATGAATATCTGTCAACTTATTGAATCTTTTGAATTATTTATGCTTACAACATAAGAATTTGTATTTATTAAAAAACATTAGCATATTATATTGTGTCAGAAATTAGTTCTTTCCTAATAAATGCTTATTAATCAGTTATTATTTATTGAACATTATTAATAAATTACTGGATTTTACCAAATCCTAATTTTGATACGATTTAATTAAGAAAATTATTAAATATAGAATTTAATGTTATTAGTGTCTATATAAAATAGTTCAAAGAGTTAGTTTATTAATAAAAATAGGTTTATAAATTCTCAATCTCATTTAAAATATTAATATATAATTGTGTAAATTAAGTATTTTCTTACAATTAAAGGACGCCTATATGATTAATAACATCTTAAATAATCATATTATAATTAATAACTTTATTTTCATTTAAATAAGTTTATTTTGTTTAATCAAACCAATTATTTATAAATTTATAATATGAAGAACTATCTTAAACATCATATTAACTTACTGTAATTTATTAGGTTATATTTCTTATTCCTCCTCTTGAATCTTATATTACTCCCATAATTAAAGAAACGCCATAAGGTAAGACAGTTTCGATATTATTCTTTGGTGACAAATCAGACAACAAATGCCTATTAATATATTAGGCATTTTTTATTTCTTTATTATAATCATCTTAATTTTTATAAAAATAGAAAGAATAAGATAGAGGTTAATCAAAATCAATACATCCGTTTATTTAAAGAATTTATTTATCCTACAGATTTTAAACTTTAAAACCTGTAGTTTAATCAAAAGTGCATTCTTACGGAGGTATATTAGCGTTTAAAGTATAAGAAATGAATGTAGGTACTATAAAATTTATTTTTCTAATTGAAAATTTTAATTCAAATTAATTTTAATTTTCTCTTAAAAAGTCGAAAAATAATTCCCAAACACAAAATCTAAATTATTTATGGTTTATTGATATTATATTCTTTTACTAATTCTAATATAAAATAACTCCTGTAATTATTAAGTTATCAACATTTGTAATCCATTGATAATCAAATTAAGTTAATATTTCTTAGTTTAAATTTATTCTATTTTAAGAGTTATTAATAGAAATATTAGTATAAACAGGGGGAACATCATAATCAACCATTGATATTATTGTTTAATCAAAAACGGTTATTCCATTTTTTGTTCCTTATAGTTTAAATTTATATTATTAAAAATTCTGTAAGATATTCTTTTATATTTTAATTTACAAGTTTTATGTGATTGGTGAAACAATTAAATTATTTTATGAATCACTACAATTATCTCCTGTACTTAGACTTATACATTACCAATTTAAATTTATTCCATAATTAGTTTCTTTTAATGAATTTTTTTCACTAGGTGATAAATTAGGATCATCTACTTTTCCTTCGAGAATAAAGCTTTATGAATATTATTATTATTTATTTCCTCCTAAAATTTAAACCAAAGGAGGATTAGAAAGTACTTATATTGGATATAATATTTATTGAGTAATAGTTGGATCAGATTTTAAAGAAACTCTAATTTATATATTATATGTTGTATTAATTTTCATAATAAAAGGTTAAATTTGAAATTAAAATTATGTTCCTTAAATTTATTATGTAGAATCGATATTTAATTATTCAGTTAAATTGTCATTTTATTTAATTTATACTTCATATACATTTTCTTAATGATAAGATATTTTTCCATCATCTTCACATTACAAAAGATTAAAATAAACATTTATTTTCACTAAATTATTTCTATAAATTTATTTCGGATTTGTTTTTACTCTTATGTCTATTGATGTGTCTTATAATGTTTATATTATTGCATTTGCAGTTGCTACTTAGTTAAACTAGGAAAGCACATCTACTTAGAATTAATATTATCCATTTTTTTTTAATTATAAAGGTGGTATATCTAAAACTAGTTTGTTATTTTATTATTAAATTTACTCGTTTATTTAAGCTATTTCATTTTGCGTATTTACATTAGAAGAAATGAGTGACCAAGTAATTTATTTAAATAATTTATTACCACAGTTTTAAATACATGATATTATTATTTATGCTTATTAACATATGGAAATAGGGCTTGTTTAAGTTGATTCTATAACTAAATTTGATTCTAAAATTAATTTTCCAGTTATTTATTAAAGAAAATCAGAACAAGAATATCCATTATTTGCTAGTTTAAATACACCAGGTTTTATTTTTATTATATCATCATTATTAATAGCACTTACAGTATCAAGTTTAAGTGTAAGTGTTTTAAAATATTTATCAAAAGAACATAAAATATTTCCTTATAATTTGGTTTTAATAAAAGTTATATCCAATGTTTCCATACAAAGTTAATAAGTAAATTATAATTAAGAAGAATAACTTTGTAAATCTAAATTAGAGATAACAAGATCAATATACAAATTGCTATAATAATAACCAAAATCTATAATTAAATCCAAGGAAATCAGAACTAAAATGTATTTTAGTCATTA
>NW_004087525.1:0-1883 GCF_000220395.1 Ichthyophthirius multifiliis
TTTTATTGAATCGTATTTTTTAGAAATAATAAATATATTTAATAATTTTTAATTTAAAAATAAACTATTTAATATATAAAAATATATATAAAATATAATTTGAAAATAAATTAAAAGAACTTTATCAAATATTCTTCTAAAAATGAAATAAAACAAATGAATTTAAAAACTTTTTAATCAGATAAAAATAAAAATAAAAAAAAATTATTATAATCGATTATTATTAAAGCCATAAATATTATTTTATTATTTATTAAAATAAACTTATATGTTTATATTATATAAAATTATTTTATATATTAGATTTTATTTATTATATATTATATATTATATATTTTATATATTATATTTTATATATTATATACTTAATAATTTTTTTTTGATTATTTATAAAACATTTATAAGCAAATAAAGTTAATAAAAATGTTCTTCTATATTTTTCTTGTCCAATAATTAATTTATTTTAATTAATAATTATCAAATAATTAAATTAAATATTAATTTTTTAAGTAATAACTATAATCAATAAATATATTTTTATTTTAACTGAATCTAATTTATTAAATAATTTATGAGCAATAAATTAAACAATTTAAATATTATTAATTTTTTTAATAATGATTTTATTTAATAATTATAATAAATAGAGAAATTTTTTTCTTTTATAAAATTATATATTTTTTATAATAACTAAGATAAAAGATTATATATATATTATATAAGAAAACAAAAAAATTATTAATAGAATAATCTATATAAATTATATAAATTACAATAAAAATATAATATTTTTTTTTTAATAATTTTAAAAGTAATATCATTTATAGCATTATTTGATTAAAATAATGAATTTATTTAAAAAATTTTTAAAATAATAATTTATTAAATTTATAATAAGTTTTATATAAAACCTATTTAAATAAATAAATAATTTATATAAAAACATATTATATTTAAAAAATCGTTATTTTTATTATAAAAAGATATCAAATATATTTTTTTAACAAATATATATTTATTAAATTTTTTAAAAATAAAATTTATATAAATCATATTTATAATTTTTATATTTTATTTTAATGATTATAAACAAATAATTTATGTATTTTTAATACCTAGCTTTTATTAACGCAAACTCATATTAAATTTTACTTTAAGAATAAAATTTTTGATAATAAATTATTTTTAAATTATTTATTAGAAAAAAAAGATAATTTTAATTAAAAAAAATTTAAATTAAAAAATTAACAATTAAAAAGTTTTATTAATAATAATACTATATAAAAATTGAAATGGAAATAAAAATTAAAATATAATAAATTATTTATGAAATAAATATATATGAAATTAAAGAAATTAATTCTCATTACTTAGATAAATATTATGTCATTTATAAATTATATATTAAATATATTATCGTAATATTTATTTATTTATTAACTTAAATATAATAATTAATAAAAAATTTATTTTTTTAAACACTTATTTCAAATTAATAACTCTTTAAATAGAAGAAGTAAAAAATTAAAAAGAGTATAATTAGTATTTATGATATATATTATTTATATTAAAAAAATATTTTTTATTAAAAATTAAAGTTAATATATATAATAATTAATATATATGTAATATATATTATATTTTATATTTTATTAGTCATAAAAAATAAATAAAAAAATAATAAGGAAAAATTCAAAAGTTATGAAAAACAACTCTGCATTAAGTAGCGAGAGAAGCAGAAGCAGGATAATTTGCTTAAGCTCCTTAAATTAATATATTAGGACAAGGAAAACATTTATCAATACCTGCTACCCAACTTTTAGGCTTAGCAGTATAAAATTAGGAGCACATTTAACACATTCAGATTTATCATTTTCAAAAGT
>NW_004087525.1:2441-11868 GCF_000220395.1 Ichthyophthirius multifiliis
ATATAATATATAATATATAATATATAAATACAAAATTATAATCTTTTTTAATATTATTTTTTAAATAAAATAATTAAATAAAATATTATCTTTAATTATTTTTTATCTATAAAAATTTGATGTAATAATAAAATAATTAATTTTTTATTTATTTTTATTATAATTTTTATCATTAAAAAATAATATATCTTATAAAATAAATTAACAAATAAAGAAAATAATTTTTTATGATTTTTTTTTATATATGATATAAAAAATATGAAAATATTTTATATTGAAATAATCATAATTATAATTTTCAATTAATATTGATAATATTATTATTTATTATCTTTTTAATCTAAAATGAAAAGAAGTATAAAATAAAAATTTTATATAATTAAAAAAATATTTTTTTGTAATATTTAAAAACATATATAGTTAAAAATTAAATATATTAAAACAAAATTACATATTAATAATTTAATATACATATAGAATAATTTTTTTATATTTTTAATATTATAAAATAAAAATAAATTTAACCAAATATAATAATATATAATTAATCAAAATAATTATATAATTTATATTAAAAATATGTTTTATTATATAAAATATTATTTAAAATAAAATGATAAAATTAATTATTTATTTATATAATATAAAAATATAATTAAGAATTAATTAAATTTCTAATATTATTTTATATTAAAATACTGAAAAAATTAAAATTATTTTTAATATATACAATTAATAATAATATTAAGTATATTAATTTTATTGTTTACAATAATTTAATACAAATAGTATTATTATTTTATATTTTAAAATTAATAATATATATTAATTTTCTTTTACTTTTTTAAAATTAAAAATTTTTAGAATAATCATATTTTTATAAATATATAAATTAATAAATTTTATAATATATAATTTATATATTTTTATGATTATTTTATTTCAAATTATTTTTATTTCAATATTTTATTTATATCTTTTTTATATTTTAAAAGAAATTTAAAACATAAAATAAAAATAATTTTTTTTTTTTTTTTAATTAAATATTTAACTTATGTAAAAAAAACAACTAAATGTTAATATTTTATATATATAAAATTGATATTTTTTTAGTTTTTAAAAATGAATATATTTTATTTTTAAGATATAAAATATTTATAAACTTAATCTATTAAATTTTTAAGATCAAATTAGTATATATTAAGTAAATATATAAAATTTAGTATTTAAGAAAATGTTTATTGCTTATAATATCTATTAAACAAAAATATTTTCAATAATTTTATCTTTAAAATATTAGAGAATAAGAATAGTTTTTAAGAATAAATGCAATTTATTTTTAAACAAAAATTCCAGGACATGCAAATTAAATTTTTATAATGAAGCTTTAGCACTTATATTTGCTACTCACATAGACAGCCATATTATCTGATAAGCTGTGCATACACTATAACCTGCATAGAAACGAGAATCACCACTATAGTAAAAGTGAACCCTTTAATTAATACATAATGTGTCTATAAGGAAGTGCAGTAAGAAAAGGACAAGAACGTTATATCATATATCTATATTAGCAACAGTATTTTATACAGTTACACAGACAAAAGATCTTTTTGCTTAACAAGCTATGTATGAGCACGCACCTGCATTAAAAAGACGAGCTCGATTATAGAAAAAGTGAGATATACAATTAGCAAATTCTGGGATTACTGCTATATAATTTGCAAGAACTACTTAATTATCAGCTTATCTACATATATTTTAGTTTCAGTAAGAGCAGGACATTGCTAATTATTAAAATAGTTAATAGATAATGAATTAATCAAAAAAACTAAAATGTTATTATAAATTTTTTTAAAATAAATTCCTATTATTTATTAATTAATGCCAAATAAGAAATAATTAATAATATTTTATATATATTGTAATTTTTTTATTTATTATATTATTTACACACATATTTTAAAAATTATATTTTTAATACCTTAATCTTACTATTAATTTTTAATCTTCTTTATCTTCTATAATAAATAAATAGAAAAAAAACATTAATTATATAACATTATATAATTATATATCAAATAATTTAATTATATAATTTAAATTAGAAATAATTTTATATTTAATTATATTTTTTTGATATTTTAAAAAATAATTTAATATAAAATTAATTTAAATTTAAAAATATAATAATATATAAAAAAAATAATTATAAATATATATAAATAAATGATAAATAAAATTTTATCTATATAAATATCATAATCATATATTTAATTAATTAATAAAATAATTAAAAAGAGTTGATTATAATCTAATTATTTTTAGCTTTGATTTAATCATTTTTTTTTAGATATAATAAATATATTTAATAATCTTTTATTTAAAAATATAATCTTTAATATTGAAATTATTTTAATTACAATATAATATATTAAATTTAAACTGAATATTAATTATTATAAATTACTAGAGTTTTATTTAAAATTCTTCAAAAACATATAGAATATAATTTAATTTAGAAATTTTTTATCTGAGTAAAATAAAAAATAATGTTTTATTTATTATTATTGGCCAAAATATTATTTTTATTATTTATTAAAATAAACTATATATGTTTATATTATATAATATATATATTATGCACAATAATTATTTTTTTATTATTTATAAAATATTCTTATGCAAAAAAAACTAATAAAAATGTGTTATTATATTTTTCTTGTACAAAAATTAATTTAATTTAATTAATAATTATAAAATAATTAACTTCAAATATTAATTAATAATTACAGTAAATTTATTTATATTTTAACTAAATCAAATTTATTTTAATAATTTAAGAGTAAAAAATTATAAAATTTAAATAATAATCATTGTTTATAATAATAATTTTATTCAATAAGAATTATAATAAATAGAGAGCTTTTTTTTTTATAAAAATTATATATTTTTTTATAATATTAACTAAGATAATAATTTATATATTTTTTATATAAGAAATTATAAAAATTAAATAAATAGAATAATCTATATAATTTACATAAATCAAAAAGAAAATATAATATATTTTTATAATAATTTTTTAAATTAATATCATTTTATCTTTAATTTATTAAAAAAATAATTTATTTATAAAATTTTATAAATAATAATTAATAAATTTATAATAAGTTTTATATATAACCTATTTAAATAAATAAATAATTTATATAAAAACATATTATATTATAAAAAATGCTTATATTTATTAAAAAAAAATATTTTTTTTTTTTTTAACAAATAAATATTTAATAATTTTTTTAAAAAAATAAAATATATAAAAATCATATTTATAATTTTATTATATTTTATATTTATGATTATTTTATAAAAAATTTATCTATTTTTTATAACTAAAATATATTAAAAACATATTTACAAATTAAAGTTGTTATTAACGCAAAACGCTTAATCCATTTTGCTTTAAGAACAAAGTTTTTGATAATAAATTATTTTATAAATTAATTATTAATAAAAAAATATAATTTCAATTAAAAAACATTTAAATTTAAAAAATTAACAATTCAAATGTTTTATTAATAAAAATACTATAATAAAATTGAAATGTAAATAAAAAATAAAATATAATAAATTATTTATGTAACAAATAAAAATAAAATCAAAAATATTATTTCTCGTTACTTAGATAAATTTGTTTTGTCATTTATAAATAATATATTAAATATATTATAGTAATATTTTTTTATTTATTTATTAACTTAAATTTAATAACTAATAAAACAATTATTTTTGTAATTACTTATTTTAAATTATTAATTCTTTAAAATATAAAAGTAAAAAAATTAAAAAAAGTATAATTAGTATTAATTATATCTATTATTTATATTAAAAATAATATTTTATATTTAAAATTAAAATATATAATAATTAATATATATGTAATATTTATTATATTTTATATTTTATTAGTCATAAAAAATAAAAATAAATAAATAATAAGGAAAATTTCAAAAGTTATGAAAAAACAACTCTGCATTAAGTAGCCATAGATGCAGAAGTACCATAATTAGCTTTAGCTCCTTAAATTAATATATTAGGACAAGGAAAACATATATCAATACCTGCTACCCAACTTTAAGGCTTAGCAGTATAAAAATTAGGAGCACATTTAACACATTCAGATTTATCATTTTCAAAAGTTGCTTTTCCATCTTAAACCACAGTGCCAGAAGGACATTAAACTTCACATTATACATCTTTTTTAGCATTTTTTCCTAAATTCCGTACACCACCAATAATTTTTTTTACAGGACAAGGTTTACATGTACTTTCGCCATCTATAAAGTTATCTGAATCAAAGTAAAAGTGAATATTACATCTATTACATTCTTTTTTCTCATTATAAAAATTAGTTTCTCCATGCATACTTACTGTTCCGGTAGGGCAAGTGACGATACATTATTTTTCTGATGTAGCTTCATAACCTATAGTTGCTAAAGAACCAGAAGTTTTTTTTATTTAACATATATCACAATAGGAATCACCTGGTTCGAAATCATTTATTTCGATAAAGTAATAATAGTCAGCTTTACAAAAATTACATTCTTGTTTTTATGCTATATAAAAAGTTTATCCATTTTCAGTTTAAGTACCATAAGGACAATTAATGTCACATTAAACAGCTAATGTAGCTATACCACCAGGATTAGCTTATTCACCCTCATATTTTAAAATTTGGCATTCTTTGCATACACTAACACCAGGTATGAAATTATCACCATTAAAATAATAATCAATTTTACAGTTAACACAATTTGCTGGATTTCCTGAATCATCATCTATACCAGCAACATTAGTTTCAGTACCCTCTGGGCAGGGTAAAAAATTAAATTAATTGATAAATAATGAAATAATCAAAGATATTTATATTATTTTTTACATTTATTATTTTTAATAATATTTTAAAAATATTTTTTTTATATAATTAATTATTTGATGTATATTAAATACAAAATTAAAATATTTATAAAATTTTATTTTTTAAATATAAATAAAATATTTTTTTTAATTATTTTTTATATACATTTTATCTATAAAAATATGATGTTATAAAAAATCTATTAATTTTTAAATTATTTTTAATATAATTTTGTTTATTTAAAAAATATATCTTATAAGATAATTTAAAAAATAAAGATAATAATTTTTATATCATTATTGTAAATTCATGATAAACAAAATTTAAAAATATTACATATTGAAAAATCTAAATTATTTTTTCCAATTCATAATAATTATGGGGTTAATAAAAAAATAGATAAATATTATTTTGATATTTTTTCAAAAAAGTATTTTATCATATTTATATTATTATTAAATAATAAAATTATTAATTTTATATTTATTTTTATCTTTATTAAAAAGAAATACAAAATTAAAATTAATGTTATATTTATATATAAAAAAATTAATTATTTGTAATTTTTTTAAACATTATATAGTAAATATATATATAAATAATTTACATAACTATTATTTAATATAAACATTTAATATTTGTAGTTTTAAATAATTGATAAAAATATTACCAAAAATAAATTTATATAAAAAAAAGAAGTATTAAAAATTATTTAAATTTATAAAAAATTAATTAAATTTATAATAAAAATATTTTTTTTAAAAAATAAATAAATATATTAATAAAAAAATAATAAATTAATTTATGTATATATATATATTATAATAACATTAAATATAATTTTTAAAATAATTAATTTTATTATATATTTTATATAAAAATAAACTAAAATATATAATATTATATTATAAAATATATAATTAATAATTTCATCACATATATTTTTTTTATTTATTAATACAAATTTAATTTTAATATTATATATATTAATAATTTTTATTTATATATTTTTTTCTTTTTATATTTTTTTTCTTTTTATATATAATTCATTATTTTTTTTTATATAAAAATGTTATAAATATCTTATTTTATTTTTATATGAATTAGAATTAGATTATACATGTTTAAATATTTATATGAAGATTTCATTTCAAATTATTTTTTCTTTTAATAATTTTTAATTATGAATATTTTAATTTTTGTATTATTTCAATAGAAAATATATATACTTAAATAAAAAAATATTGGTTTCTTAAATGCATATATAAATGCTTATTTATGTAAATTTATAATGCTGTTCAGTTTCTTTTCATATAATATTTTATAAGATATTAAAAATTTATGTATAAAATTTAAATAATAATTTAATATTTTTTAAGTAATAAAAAAAAGAAACAAAAAATTAATTTATTAAAAAATATAAATTATAATATTTAATTTCTTTTATTTCAAATAATAAAAAATTAAGAATTATATTTTTTTAATATATAAAAAAAACATAAACTTTTGAATTTGTAAGAAGTTAGAATGAGTGAATATGTAAAATTTAGTATTAAAAAAATTGTTAACCTCCCTAACAATCTATTTAACAAAAATAACTTAAATAATATTGTCTCTAAAAAAAATTAGAAAATAGTTTTAAAAGATAAATAAATACTTTTAAGTTTTTGTAAAATAAATCCTTTTAGTACTATCAGTACATTCAAATTAAATTATGCGGTTAGTATTGAAGCCTTAACACTTTGAGTTGCTACACATAGACAGCCATATAAGCTGTGCTTACACAATAATCTGCATAGAAACGAGTATTACCACTATAGTAAAAGTGAACCCTTTAATTAATACATAATGTGTCTATAAGGAAGTGAATTAAGAAAAATGTATGAGCACGCACCTGTATTAAAAAGACGAGCTCGATTATAGAAAAAGTGAGATATACAATTAGCAAATTCTGGGATTACTGCTATATAATTTGCAAGAACTACTCAATTATCAGCTTATCTACATATATTTTAGTTTCAGTAAGAGCAGGAAATTGCTAATTATTTAAATAGTTAATAGATAATGAATTAATCAAAAAAACTAAAATGTTATTATAATTTTTTTTAAATAAATTCCTATTATTTATAAATCAATGCCAAATATGAAATAATTAATAATATTTTAAATTGTAAATAACTCAAAAATCTTTTTTTTAATATTTATTCTCTTATAAATTACAATTTTAATAATGTATATATAAATATTTAATATGTTTTATATTTATTAGAAAAAATAACACAATAATTTTTAAATATAATATTTTTTTATTTTATAAAATAATTAAAAAATGATTCTTATTTTGAAAAACATTATATTTAAATTAAATAAAACTCAAAAAAAAATAATAAAATTTATATATTATTTATATATATTATATTTTTTATTTTAATTATTTATTAAATGTATATAATTTTTATTTTAGTCTTTATTTTAATTAATTATTATTATTATTATTATTATTATTATTATTACTATTATTATTTATTAAAATAAATATATTTTTCAATTATATCTTTTTTTTTACTTTTTTTTTTATAATAAATTTTTAATATTTTTTTGCATGAATAATTTTTTATAATAGTGATTGCTTTTGATAAAATATAATATATTAATAAAATAATTTAAACTCATATAATATTATATTAATTATTCATAAATATTATTATTAATTTTTTTTTTTTATTAATTATAAATAATATTAAATTTTATATTTTTACTATTTTATTTATATTTCTTATATTTTTTTGCTAAATTTTATATTTAAACATATTAGTATTTTTTTTTATTTTTAAAATATTATATACTTAAATTTTTTTTATATAAAAAATATTAACCTTTTAAATAAAATTAAAAACTTAAAGTTAGAGAAATATTATATTTATGTAGTAAAATATATGATATATATATTCTAATAATCAAAATATATGAATTAAAATATTAATTTATTTTTATAATCTAAAATTTCAAAAATCGTATAAAATTCTTACTTAATAATTAATTTTTTGGTTCTTAGTCTATTATAATTTAATCTAATAATAAAATATTTGTATAAAATTTTTTCAATAATTTTATTTTATTTAACATAGTTAATGTTAAAAATCATAAAATTAAATTTTTAAAGTTACGTTTCCTTTTATATAAATACACAACTTATATTAGGATATTTTTACAATCTTTTCTTATAAAATTTATGTTATTTTTATTTAATTAATTTTTTGGCATTTATATAGTTATGAAAATATTATCTATTTATTATGTTAAAAAAATACAAATATTTTTGTTTTTTATTAAAAAAAATTTTTTTTCATCTACTTAATCTAATTAAAATATGATATAGTGAAAATTAATAAAATTTAAATGTTTCATTTAATAACGTAGGTTTTATAAAATAAGAAACAAATCTTATAAAAAGTCAAAATTAATAATATATTCAAATTTTTTAATAAATTATTTAAATTATAAATAAATATATATATAATAAAATAACAATTTATTTGTATATTATAATCTTTAAAAATATAATTTTGATGTAAAATATTAAATTTTATGATATTTTGTAAAATTTATTTAAATTAGTCGCATTTAAATAATGATTTTATATATTTATATTAATTTAATATAGTAATACAAAATAAATTATTAATTTTTTTATTTAATTAAATTAATTTTATAAAATAGTTAATATAAAGAATTTAGTTGAATTAATTTTGAAAAAAATATATAAAAATTAAATATTTTAGAAGAAAAAACTTATTTTTTATATTTATATAAAATAAAATACAAATTAATTTATTATTACATATAATAAGGATTTTTTTTATTATTTAATGTAAATTAATATTTAATAATAATAAAAAAAATATTATAAAATTTAATATATTTTGTAATTTATATAAAATATAAATATAATTATTTATTACTTTTTTTTTTTTTTCTTAAATTTAAAAAAGATTAAAATATAAATTATTTATGTAAAAATAAAATATAATTAAATTTTAAAATTTTTAAGAATTAAATTAAACTTTTTTATTTTAAAATATTAAAATTTATAATATTTGAATTATCAAAATAAATAAAATATAATTTTTTTTAATATTCATAATAAAAAATATTTTATTTTTAATATTAAATATATATTTTTGTTTATATTATTATGTTATTTTTAAGAATAATATATCTTTTTTTAAAAAATAAAAATTGTAAATATAATATATATAATGATTACCTTTTATATTTTGTTAATAATTAGAATTTCATAAAAATTACTAAAAATAATATAAACAAACATACATATATTTTTATCAAATAATATAAATATTAAACCATAAATATAATTAATTATCATTATTTAAAATAAGAAAAATTTAATAGACTATTTAATATTTTATTTTTTAAAAAATAACTTTATTAAAAATTTTTTTAATTAAAACAAATAATTAATACTATATATATTAAATTTGTAAT
>NW_004087523.1:0-27314 GCF_000220395.1 Ichthyophthirius multifiliis
AATAAAATATAATAATAAAATATATAAATAAAAAAATATAATAAAATAAAAAAAAAATAATAAAAAAATATATATATATAAATATTTTTTAATATATATATAAATAAATATATATATTTACATATATATATGATTATATAAACAATACACTTATTTTCATATATTTATATATATATATATAAAATTAATATAAAAATTTATTTTTACATATTTTTATAGATATTTATATTTATCACATATATTTATATTTAAACATTTTTTTTATATATAATTAATTATAAATCGAATTATATTAAAAATAAAAAATTTGAAATATAATTTTTATATTATAATTAGTTTATTTTTTTATATTTTAGGAAAATTTTTTTTTTTATCATTTTTATTTAATTCAATTTTAAATTATTCAAATAAATTTTTATGATTTTAAATTCAATAAATATTTTATATATATATAATTTTAATTTATTTTAATTTTATATATTTTTTATATATTTATTTTTATATATATAATACAATATTTACTACTTTTTTTTATAAAAAAATAATTTGATTTGATATTAACTTATAATAAAAATGATCTTATTTTTTTTATATTTTTATCTTTTCTTAATATTTTTATTTTTTGTGTTATCATTATTTATTAATATGTATTTTTTTTATAAAAAAGATTATACTTTATTAAAAATAAAAAACAAATATTTTTCTCATATATATATTTTATTTATCCTAAAAAATAATTTTTATAAAAATAAAAATAATTATTCATACAGTTAGATATTTTATAATATATTAAAGTTAAAAGTTTATATGTTTTAAATCTATTGCGATTATGACGATTACGATTGTTTATCAATATTTTTGTTTTAGCTGATTTTACCTATAGATACAATCCGCCTATTAATTTAAATTTTTCTAAATTTTAAAAGAAAAAACTATTTTAAAATAAAAACGGATAATTTTTATTCTTAAGATTTTTAATCAAGCAGATACTACAATTAATTATAATATTAATAAGCATTTCCCAAATAATAATTTTGATTTTTGTATAATAATAAAATGCATAAATAATTCTTCTATAAATATATATAACAAATCTACTTTCTAATATGGCATAATATTATGCAATATTTTAAGACAAAAAGTGTATAGGCATAACAAATAAATTCACAAAATTAAATGGATAAATAGGACTATTAGTAAATGCCATAATATACGGAATTACAAGCAAAAATATATATTAATAATAATATTATAACGATTAAGTAAATATATAATTTTATTTAATGAGTACGTATTTAATATTTTAAAGCTTATTTTAAGTCTATATAAGTGTATATGATAAGGATTATAAGTATACTTTTAATGAAAAGAATGAAATTGAAAGTATAAAATCTAGTACAATTGACATTCAAGAATAAAATATAAAAGAATAACTTTTATAATTAGAAAATAATAATAATTTTTAGGATATAAAAATAGAAAATATTACTATTGATAAGTTTATAGAAAGTATAAAATATTAGAAAAAAACTATTGTATATGAAATTAAATATTCTTTAAATAATAAAAAATCTCAAAAATAATTTGTTTGTAAAAAATCATTTAGAGAATTCGCAATTTTAAACAATAATGAAAAATTTAAATAATATTAATCAATTTTTCCTAAAAAAAAAGAAAAAAATTCTGTTCTTTCTTTACAAGAAATATAACTAAGAAAAAAATAACTTTCTGATTATTTAAAAAATATTATAAACTCAAACTATTAAAAAGAAATTCTTGAATTTTTACAAACTGAAGATAAACAATAAATTATAGGAAATAAAAAAGGTTTTTTTTAATAAATATATATATATATATAAATATATATATATATATTTATAGGTGATAATGAAAATAAGAATTATTATTAAAATAAATTAACTAAATATCTACATGCAGAAACGATATGGGAACAAAAAGAAGAAATGGAGATTTCTGAAGAAAAATAAATATATTGAATAAGATATAAAATATATATATATAGACATATAAAAAATTTAAATATATATATATAAAAAAAAGAAAAAATTATAATATCAAAATAAATAAAAGAATATTTTACTGTTTAAACATAAATATATATAAAATAAAATGAAAATAATAAATGTATATAATAAACTATAATAAAAACTTGAGAAAAAAATTAAACTAAAGAATTCTTTAAATATAAATCTTCAAGTTTTAAAAGATTTTATAATAGAATAAAAATTAGGAAAAGGTTCATTTAGTACTGTATATAAAGTTCTTCGAATAACCGACAATAAAATATATGCATTAAAACGTATTAAATTAAATACATTAACATAAAAAGAACAGGAAAATGCATTAAACGAAATCAGAATATTAGCTTCTATAAAAAACGAGTATATAATAAGATTTAAATAGGCAATATATAATGAAGAAATGAATGAATTATATATAATAATGAATTTTGGAGAAGGCGGAGACTTGAGATAAAAAATATAAATTTTATAATAAAAGAATATGTTTTTGGAAGAAAAAACTATTTGGAATTATATTTATTAGTTAACTTTGGGTTTAAAGGCTTTACATGATGTTAATATTATACATAGAGATTTAAAACCTAGCAATGTATTTTTTAGTAAAATGTAAGATTAGATTTTTATTGCGGATTTGAATATTGCAAAGAAAATTAATAAGTATGGATTCTTATATACATAAACTGGAACTCCTAATTATTCTTCTCCTGAAGTCTGGAAATATATACCATATAATTAAAAAAGTGATATATGGTCATTAGGGTGCTTAATATATGAAATGACTTGCTTAAAACCTCCTTTTTTATCTAAAGATAATGAAGATTTGTCCAAGAAAATTTCTAAAGGATATTTTGAGGACATCCCAAGTAATTATAGTTAAGAATTAAACCTTTTTATTAAAAAAATGTTAAACCTAAACCCTGAATAGAGGCCTTGTTGTGATTAAATTTTGGAGTTTTTAAAGAATTTTTGGAAAATTGGAAATGAAATGTCTAGTAAAAATGTGCTTTTGAATACTATAAGAATAGAAAATAACTAGCCTTTAAATATTTGCATAAAAAAATAATTACCAAAAGCATAATATGATGTCAATTTATTTTAAGAATATAGGAATAAGTAATTTTTATAGAAAAAAATACTGAAAAAAAGCAATGGTTTTTAAATAAATAACTCGAGTAATGATATATATTAGATAAAGATGAAAAACTATAATATGTAGTATAATTGTTCTAGTATTAATATTTTGTAAAAAAATGAATTGTAAAAAAAAATAGATAGCTTTAATTAAAATGATGAGTTATATTAAAAATATAGATCGATTTCTATTTAACCTCAAACGGAATTAAATATAATAGTTTCTTCGGTACCTAATTTGTAAAATTCATAAAAAATTAAAATTTTGTAAGAAAGCAAATAAGAGACTATTCCAAGTTTACCTATTATAAATTAAATTAAAAAAAAATAATAAATTATAGATAAAAATATTGAAAAACCTTTTAATTATTATAATAAAAAAAAAAAATATTAATAAAATTTATAGTTCCCTAAAAATTTATATAATATAAAATTGTTTGCTAGTTAAGATTAAAAAATAAGTAAATTTTGTTAATCTCCATGAATTTTAGTTTTATTATTTTTTTAGAGATAAAATGCTATTATTTATAATAATAAAAAAATATCTAATATATATTTGATAATTTTTATATATAAATTTAGTTTTTTTATTATTATTTTTTTAATTTAATTAAATATATATTAGATGGGAAAAATAATATATACTTTATATTTTAAATTATAATTTTTTATACTTATTTTAATAAAAAAATTGTTTAGATATTATTATATATATATATATTTTTTAATATTTTTATTATATTTTTATATAAGTTAATCAAAATAAATAAAAAAAAATTTAATTTTTAAAATTAAAATTTTTATAATGAAAAAACTATAATAATAATTAATATATTTATAAGAATAAAAAATTGATATATTTTTTTTTTACATTTATACCAATATTTAATTTTAAGTGTTTATTTAATTAATTATTTAGTAATTTTTTTTCTATAATTATTTTTTAAAATAGAAAATTAAGTAATATTTTATAAAAATTAATTTCTAATAAAAAATTTGCTTGATTTATTAAATATTATTTATATAAATCACATATTTATGAAAAAAAAAAAATAACATATTATATACTATTTTTTAAATTATTTTTATTTATTATTATAAAATATAATTAACAATTATTTTATTAAATATTATTCTTTTTAAATGAATTTTTATTTAATTCGAATAAATATCTTATTTAAATTAAATTAAACAAAGTTTAAATAATAATAATTTAAAGTTTTATTAATTATTGATTGAGTATTTGTATATATAATAAAAAAAAAAAATATAATTAATTTATCTAATCAAATTAAAAATATATAAATAAAACATATTTTTTATTATTTTTTTTAAGAAAAATCAATTTTTTATTATAATAATATATTAAATATATTAAATAAATAATTTTTTTTTTTTTTAACAAAATGAGAAACAAACAAAAAAATAATAAAATAAAATTAAGAATTTTTTTAAAAAAATCATTATTTTTGGCTTTCAAAATCAATAATAGAATTTTATTCTTAATTATATAAATATATAGTTTGTTATTTTTATTTATTTTCGTTATTTCCTTATATAATTATCAAACTACTCATATTTTCTTAAATTTAAATTAATTAGCAGGATTTTTATTCTTTTTCTTCTTCAGTATCATCATCAATTAAAATTATATAATTTTCATCATTTTTAATTTATTATTCTTATACAAATTTACATTCTTTCACATGACTTTGTAAATTACATAATTAACCTTCCCATTTACAATTTGGTTCTGCCCTACATAATACTTAAATTTCGTCTATTATTGAGCTCGCGATTAAATTAGGTTATGTTTTTTCTTATTTCTGTAAATTTTTTCTACATATAGGACAATCTTTTCTTTATAACATCCAAAGAGCTATACATTATTTACAAAAGGTATGAGAACATGATACTAAAACTGGTCTTCGGAAAACATCATAGCATATTGAACAATATAAGTGTTTAGAAATTTGAGATTTATTTTTAAAAATTATTTTTGATTTTTTAGAAACCATGTTTTTATTTTTTTAAAATTTTTTTTAATTTTGATTATTATTTTTATCTTTTTGTTATATAAATTTAATGCTTGATTTTATTTATTATTATTATTTTTTAGCGCATTTAAACTATATTATATTAAAATTAAAAAAAAATAGAATATATTTAAGTAAAATTTGATTTTTAAAAGTTGATTTTTTTTACTATATAAAGAGATATTTTTTTCCCTAAAATTTTTTTTATTTATGAAAAAAAATAAAAAAAAAATATTTTTTAAACTTAAAAAAAAAAAAAACTTTTTAATAGATAAATATTTCAAATTTAAAATAAATATAATTAATTAATTTTATTTTAAATATTTTAATGTTTTTTTAATGTAATAATATAAACTTTCATAAATCTTATTATTTATATTAGTTTATTTAAAAAATAATTTAAATTTAATATTTTTATTGTTTAATTAATACTAATCTATTTTTAATTGTTATGATAAATATAAAGAGGATAAATTTATAATAAAATAATTTTGATTATAAT
This sequence comes from Ichthyophthirius multifiliis, assembly GCF_000220395.1. Taxonomy (NCBI): domain Eukaryota; phylum Ciliophora; class Oligohymenophorea; order Hymenostomatida; genus Ichthyophthirius; species Ichthyophthirius multifiliis. Next base: position 5,712 of record NW_004087523.1, read on the forward strand.
ATATGAAATTTTCACTTTTCAAATTAATTTAAAAAATATTTCTATTAATTAGGATAAATAGATTTTTTAAACAAACTATGATAAGAAAAATTTTAATTTAATAAATTTTTTAGTGATATTTTTTTCTATTTAAAAATAAAAAAATACTAAATTATGTACTTTTTATAAAATTATTACATTTTTTATTAAAATTAATCATATTTTGTTAATTTTATATCCAAAATAATACCAAAGTTATTTGAAATTTTCAAAAAAATTACTATCATTAATTATAAATTTATCTATAAACTCATTATTAATTTACAAATATTGTTATATACATTATTATTATTAAAATTGTTAGATTAAAATCATATTTAAATTAAAATTTTAAAATTGGTTATTATTTAATAATAATTTATATTTATTATTTCAAATACATTTTTAGATTATAATATTGTCTTTACTATTTAAATTTTAGTTTAAATATTTTTTTTTTACAGTTAAATTAAAATTAAAGATATTCTCTCTTTTTTATATTTTTTATAATATAATATAATATATTAACATTCTATTCTTATAGTTAAAAATTATGAAAATATTCAATTTAAAGATATATTATATGAACATTATTATACTTTTATATTAAAATAAAAAAAAAAAATTGAAATATTTATTATGTTTAAAAGTTATTATTTTTAAATATTATTATAATAATTTTTATTTAATTGATATATTGTATCTTTAATAAAGTAAAAGATTACGGAAATTTTTCAAAAATCATTAGAAATTTAATCATATTATTACTTTTTTAATTCTTAAAGAAGCGCATTATATTCTTTTCTATAAGAATTATATAAAAATAAATTCAATTTTTAAAATTTTATATAAATAATTTATTATAAATAAAAAATTAAAATAAAATATGTTTTTATTAGATATTTTCTTTTTATTTTAAATGAGAAAAAAAAAATATATATATATATATTTATATATAAATAAAAAAAAATAATTTTATTTCTTTTATTAAAATAAAAATATTATAATATTATAATTAATTTATAGAAAAATTTTATATATATATATATATATATATATATATATATATATATATATATATATATATATATATATATATATATAATATTTTACTTTCTTAATTAATTTATTTTTTTTAGTCCTTCAATCTCTTAAAGCATACTTTTTTTCTCTTCAATTAATTTTTTAATTTATTAATTTAGTTAAATACTATTATCTTCGTCATTATTTTTAACTAAAGAAGTATCTTTTTAATTATCAATAATTATACTTGAGTTATTTTTTAATTCTATGCCTTTAATTTCTGAAGAAGATATACTTTTTTTATCTTCGATATCAGTTTAAGATAATTTGTCTTATTTAATTTTTTATTTTTATAATTATTAAATTGTATAATTAAGTTAATTAATATTTATTTGATATATATTAAGCTTTTCTTCATATTCTAACTTTTTTATTCTTTCTTAATTTAATTAAGTATTAATTTCAAATATATACTAATCTTTATCTTAATATTATATTTATTATCCTTTATTTTACATTTATTCAATTTATATTTGATTTTATTCTATTAACAATATTTTTTCTTAAAAAGTAACTTTTATTTATTCCTTTTCTTATTTTAGTTTATTTATTTATATATTTTATTATTCTAATTTTTATGTTATTTCTTCTATTATTCTCTCATTTTCTTTTAAGTTAAATTCTTTTTATTTTAGTTGTACTTGGAGTTCTTAATTTTCTTTTAAAATTTCAGTATTTTTTAAATCAAAATGGTCTATATTTAGATTTTTTTATTATAATTCTTAAATTTTTATTTATAAATCTTTTAATTATTAATCTTATTCTTTTATTTTTTAAACTTATTATAAATCTTTGTCTTTAGTTACTTATTAAATTGTGTTTTCTTATTCTTTTATTTTTTTTCCAAAGAATTACATATTTCTTAATATTCTTATTTTTTTTTAAATAATTATTCATTTTTATCTACTAATTCAATATTATTTTATTATAATTAATAATTTTTATCTTAAAATTGATTATTTTTTTCTTATAATTGTATATTTTTTTCTTATAATTGTATATTTTTATCTTAAAATTAATTATTATTTTCTTCTAAAAAGTTGATTTTTTATTAAAATTAATCATTTTTTACTTTTAAAATTTGATTTTTTTATTATAAACTATTATTTTATTCCAAATAAAGATTATTTTATTAATCTAAAGAATTAATCTTTTCCTAAAGATATTTTTTTTAATCAAAATATTCATTATTCTATAATTTAATTTAATTTTCTAAATATGATTTTTATTATTCATATTCTTTACTTTTTTGTTCAAAAAAACTCGTTTTTTCATCCAAAGTTAATTTTTGGTTTTCAAAAAAAATAATTTTGTTTTCAAATTCTTTATTTTTTTATTCCAAAATAATTATTTAGCCCTAAAAATCGTTATTTTTTTATTAAATTTGTTAAATACTTTATTAATTTTCCTTTAAAATATATAAAATTTCCCTTTCATTTTTTTAACTTTCTTCCAATTGTTTTTAAAGAATTTAATTTTGGTTAATAAATTCAGCATTTTTATCCTATAAATTATTTATTTATTCGTTTAAAAGTTTATTTTTTTCATTCAATTCATCTAAGTTTGTATTTAAACATTAAACAATCTTATTTTTTACTCCAATAAATTCTTAAGGTCCAATATCTGCTTTTAAATATCCTCAATTTACTTATCTTTTTCTTATATAGACTATATATTTAGCTAATCTTATTTTCTTATAAATAAATTTAATCCCTAATAATCGAATTAATATTTTCTTCGTGTAATTTTTACATTTATAGTATTTTTGTTCTAAGTTCATGGGTTTTTTCTTCATCTCTATAAAAATTATTTTTGGTTCTTGAATTAGTATTTTTTTTGCTTTCTTAACTTGTATTTATAACTTTAACAACTAATTAATTGTTGTTTTATTTAAAACTGTCTTTTATTTCCATTTAATAATTCAATTTTTTCTTATATATATTCTTATATGAATTATTTGTAGAAATTAAATTTAAATATTTATTGTTAGGAGAATTTTAATTTGAATTGTAAACTTTTTAATTCTTTTTTTTGATTATTAAGTTCTAGATATATTACATTTATTATTAAAAGGGCTGATTTTGGTGTTTGTTGAGACTTTTGGAAGCTTTTAATGTCTGGGCTTTGTTTTATTCAAAAATATTGTTTTTTTAATTATTATATTCGATGATTTTCTCGGGATTACGCAATGAAGTACTTTTTAAGTATTTTTGATTACTTAAGTTTACTTATATTTCCATTTTTTTTATAATTTTTAGATTTTTTTTTTTTTTTTAACAAATTAAATTTTTAACTTTTTTATAATAAAATATTAAATTATAAGTTAAAAATATAAAATTAAAAATAAAATTTTTATGTAATTTTTTTTATTAAATATGAAACAGTTAAAAAATAGAAAAAAAAAAAAAATTATAAAAAAATAGGGAAAAAAATAATAAAAAAAAAATCAAAAAAAAAATAAATATATAAAAGTTAAAAAATAAAATGGCTGATAAACTTGAAGAAAACGAAATTCTTGATTAAGATGGAGAATAGGAAGAAGACGAAGAATAAATGAAAAAAAAAGGAAACGAAAAATTATTATACTTAACTTAAAAAGGTCAAATAGAAGATTTAAAAAAAATATTAGAAAAAAAACAATATTCAAATATAAATATAGAAGATAAAAAAAAATGGACACCTTTAGTATGGGCAAGTTGTAAAAACTATGTAGATATAGTTCGATTATTATTATCATATGATGCTCATAAATATTATTTAGAAGAAAACTAATAGGATAAAAAAACTACATTAGGACATATAAATAATTAATGTAAATAATCGCCTTTATAATGGTCTACTTATAAAGGAAATATTAATATAGTATGGCTTTTGTTAAATAAAGGTATTTCTTGGGAAGATACTGATTCTTTTGGAAATAATTGTGTACATTTAGCTGCTAGTGGTGGAGATCTTAAAGTTTTTTAATGTTATATGATGTTAGGGGTTGAAGTTGACGCTTTAAATTCTAGAGGACATAAGGCTTATGATTTAGCAACAAATGAACATATAAAAGAGTTAATTAAAAGCCATAAATAATCTAAAACTTGTGCAAAAACAGGAGAAGTAATTTTTATTAAAAAAAAATAAAATTAAAAAAAAGAAAATAAAAGGAATTTAATTCTTATATAAAAAAACATTGGTGTTCTACTTGTCTAAAGTTCTTTTGTGATAAAGCTTATAGAATTGAATGGAGTTGGGATACACATGAAAGCCAAGAAAAGGAAAGATTAGATGGTAAATGTATATCTTGTTGGGAAAATATTGCATAAAAATCAGAAGGATTAAAGGATAAAATGAAAGAATATGAATATAAAGGTTTAAGTGAGAAATTATAAGAAATAGAAGATTTTGGAATTGAAATTGATTTAAAATTATTAAATGAAGCTAAGGTTATTTAGGAAAGATTAAGAACTTAAAATTAAATAAAAGATTTCATTAATTCTTTGAAAATAGTTGAAAATTATAAAACTATATTAAAAAGTGCTAATATTATTGCAGAAATAAGGGAAAATGCTAAATAAAGAGGTGTTTAATTAGATTAAGATATACTCGAGTTAATGTAATAGTAAATTGATAGATTAGTTTCGGAAAGAAATCTTAGATTTGAATTAGATAATATAGACGGGGGAGATTGTAATCCGGAATAAGTGAAGAATTTAGAAAATCTAATTAATATTGTATTTATATATATATATTTATATATGTGTTTATTTTTCTATTTATTAATAAGGCAAAAGAAAAAGGAGTGGCGTAAAACTATTTAGATGATGCTGAAGTTTTAAAAGGAAAAATGGCTAGGTCTATTTAATGTTCTGATATATTTAAATAATTTTGCGATTATCCAGTTAGGCCTGAATATATAGAACCGATTTATATAGATAGGAAAACTTAAAAACCTTTTGATCCTATTACTAAAAAACCTGCTGATTTAAAACTTTTGGCAGCCCCACCGAAAAAATCAAAAAAGAAAGTTCCAAAATATATAACTCCGGAATGGTCGAATAATTTAGATGAATTTATGAAGGTTATTATAACTATTGAAGAATTGTTAAAATAAGCTGAAGAATTAGATCTTAAAAAAGAATTTATTGATAAATGTAATGAATAAATTATTAGAATGAGAAAAGAGCATAAACATAGAAAAGGACATGAGTTATAAGATAAAATTGTTGCCGAATATAAAGCTGCATAGAAGAAAAAAAATGATTTTTATATAAATATTTATTTTAGTTTTTTTTAATAATTTCTTATTATTTTAGTTAAATATTTTATTTTTTTTTTTAAAAAAAAAATATATTAATTTTTAATATATCAAAAAAAAAAATATGGAAATTTTTAGTTTTTAAAATAAAAAAATTGGAAATATAAAAATTAAAAGAATATTCTCTCTAAATAATAAAAAAATAATTATAAATACTAATTTAATAAAAAATTAAAATAAAGACTAAATTAAAACATTACTTTAATAGAAAAATCCAACTGATATTAAGAATAAGGAATATTAATATTTTTGTAATCTGAATATTTTAGAAAAATATAGACTCTAACCTTGAATAAAATATTGCAATTTTTATGGAGGTCTGTATGTATTAAATTTGTAATGAATATAAACAAAAAAACTGAAAATAATAATTTTAATTTAATTAAATTTGTATTTGCATAAGAATGTAATTTTTTTTAAAAAAATGTAACACTTTTGTATAATATTAATATTCACATTAAATTTGGTTAGTTAATAATAGTTTTTTAAATAGAGAGAAGTATTTACATTAATAATATTTTAAAATGCTTTAATAACTCATTTGGGAATATAAGGATGGATGATATGAAGAAAAAGTTCATAAAAATAAAGATTTTTAAGGAGTTTTTGAAAATTAAGAGTTATGATGGAAAACAATTAGGTTTTTAATATTGGATAATAAATAGAGGATGAATAATAATAGGGGAGAAAATGGGTAAAACACATAAATGTAAAAAATAAATATAAAATCGTTTAGTGATTTTTTATTAATAAAAAAATAGAAACTAATATAAATTTTCATAAAAAAATGAATTTAGTATAAATTAAATATATATATAAACTAAAGTAAATATAAATAGAGTAATTATTAGAAAATAAAGATTAGTAAGAGCCTAAAAATAAAATAAAAATATTGAGTTTGACCTTTTTTCTTTGATAAATAATAGAAAATTTAATTTTCCTATAAAATAAGATTTTAAATTTATATGCTTATGATATTTATAAAATTACAATCTTTTTTGAATAAAAATTAAAAACGATATTTTCTTTAAGGATGTATTAATTATCTAAAATAAATCTTATGTTAAAAATATTATCTGAAAACTAATTAATTAATAATAATTAACGAATTTGTAATATTATTTATTCAAAAAAAAAAAAAAAAAAAAAAAACTAATTTTAAAATTAACTTTTTGTTTATTTTAATTGTGTTTTTGAAAAAAGCAAAAAATTAAAAAAATCTATAAATAAAACAAGTTAATAATTAAAATAATAAAAACATGTAAAAAAATAATAGAAAATAAAAAAAGAGGCTTTTATATTTTTTGTTTATGATTAAAATGTTTGGTTTTTTAAGATTTGTATATTATAAGAGTTTTTTTATTTTTTAAAAAGAAAAATTAATAAATTTTAATGAAATAAATTAAATATGTATTAGCGCTTTTTTTAAATAATTTTATTTATTAATATTACTTTCTTCTTTTAATAAATTAATTTGAAATAAAAAAATTATATTTTAATTAAAAAATTAAAACTAAAATTAAAACTCTAAATAAATATAAAAATAATTTAATTTAATACACTTATATATATAAAATTCTGATTAATATTTATAATATATAAATTATTAAAAAAATATATAATAATAAAAACTAATATAGATATTTAAAGATATATATATATATTAATGAATATAAGAAACAATTATTTTGTCAATGAAATTTATTAAATTTTATTTAATTTTTAAAAAATATAATTTTTGCATAAATCAATATAATAAATAAATATATTTTACTACGTAAATAAAAAAAAATGGATTAAATTATTTATAAATAATAATCAATTTATGATGATCGAGTAAAACAAATAAAATAAATGTAAACAAAGCTTTATTATTTTAAAAAAGAGAAGAATAAAATTAGTCAAAAATGGAGATCCAGCATAAATAATTAATTGCTTAATAAAATAACATATAAATTTTGATTAATTAGAAAATATAATTATAGAAAATATGTAATTAAGTAAAGATTTTTAAGGTTAAATTCGAGTTTTTAAAGTTGGGGGAATAGAAATATTAAATGAGGATGTTTAATATATAAAAAATAATGATATTTTATACGTTTCGGAAGGCCAAGAGTTCGACGAAAGTTCAAACTTTGCTATTTATAAGATAATAAGAGTTTTAGGAGAAGGAGGTTTCGGGAAAGTATATAAAGCAAAAAATAGAATAACAAAATAATGTGTAGCAATAAAGATGATTGAATGGCAAAAAATAAGTAAAATAAATATCTATTTTATTAAAAAAAAAAAAAAAAAAAGAAAACGCAAAAGAAACAGAAATGATATTCAAAGAATTAGTTGCATTAAAAAATTTAAACCATAATAATATTGTAAAAGTATATAATTGTTTTACTCTACATAAAACTATGAGTGTGGCTTTAATTTTGGAATACTTAGATGGAGGAGATTTGAGATCGTATTTAGATGATAGTAAAATTATAAAAGAAGATGAGGCTTAAAAATTATTTTATTAATTACATTCTGCAATTTATTATTGCCATAGAGAAGGTATTATACATAGAGATTTAAAATTAGAAAATATTATGTTTAATGATTAAGTAATTTAAAATATATAATATATATTAATGTTTTATTTTAACAAAAAAAATATTAATTTCTATTATATATTAATACAATTAAAGAATCATAAAATTATTAAAGTTGTTGATTTTGGTATTTCGGGTAAATAATCTTTAATTAATATTGATTATACTGAAGCTGGTACAGTTAGATATTTAGCACCTGAAGTTATAAAAAGTCATGCTCCAGCTCATCCTAGTATTGATGTTTGGGCTTTAGGATGTATTTTATTCTGGATTTTGACAGGAAATTCGCCTTTTAATTAAAAATAAAAAGAAGCTATTTAAGAAAATATAGTGAAGGGAAAGTGGGAATTTCAGAATAGTGATAAAAAAAGATTGACTAAAAGTGTATAAGATTTAATTAAAAAATGCTTATTGTTGATTAAAATTAAAGAATTACAATGTAGGAAATATAAGATCATATATGGATGAGGGAGAGTTATAATTAAATGTAAATTTTTTTCATGAAAAAAAAAAAAATATTTAATATTAGAGTTTAAATAGAATTAGAAGAAGAATAAAAATAAATGATTCTAATTTAAGAAGAAAAGAAAAAAAAAATAACGAAATTCCAATTATTAATATTAAATAGGGACAATGTAAATATAAAAGTAGCACTGATAAAATTAATACTCGGTTTAGAAATTAAAGCTATGTCCCGGATAAAAATTTAGATAATAATTAATATTTTTTATAAAGTTAGTCGGCTATTTCTACACCAAAAAATAAAAATTCGAAACCTTCTTTAGAAGTTAATTAAAAAGAGAAATTTGTTCTACCTTAAATTGAGAAAAAATATTATAGAAAACAAAGTAATGACGATGTATAATAAAAATAATCTCTTAATTAAAAAATAATTAAAAAAATCGCTAAAGCAAGTATATTTTATAATTAAAATTTGGAATAATAAAAATGAGTATTATACTATATAGCTTTTTAAAGAATAAAAAAAAAAAAAAATATTTTTAGTTTGACAAATAATATATTTAATTTATAAAAGAATAAGATTTTTTTTTTTTACTTTTTTGCTCTTCTTGTGTTTTTTATGTTTGTAAATTTACTTTATTTTAATAAATTTATAATAAATTATTGATATTTAATTGTATACAAAATTAATATTTGAGATAATTTAAATATAATACAATTCTTAAATTAAAAAAGGAAGATGTTTATTCAATTATAAATATATTTTATTATTTCGAATAAAAATAGCTTTAATTACTTGTTTTAATTTATATTAAGGTTTTTTTTGCTATGAATTATTAATTAAAGATTTTTCTTATTTTTAAATAAAGTAAATAAACTAATTGTAAGTTAATTCAAATAATAGAAAAAAATAAAACAAATAAAATAATATAATAAAATATTATCTATATTTTTTAAATATTATGTAAAAATATTAATTAAATTATAAGATAATTTTATAGATATAATTTTTTAAATATATAATAAAACTGATTAAACATAAAAATATTCTACAAATGTTTAAAATAACTTTTTTCAATTAAATATATATATAAAATGTAAATAATTGAGAAATTTTAGTATTTAATATATATTTTTTTTTAAAAAAATACAAGCTTTAAATTAAAAAAACATAATTTAATTAAAATTATAATTTTTCTATATTTATCTTATTTTTTTTTTACAGTCAAAAAAAAAAAATAGTGCTTTTTTTGTATTAATATTTAATAAAATAACTTAATATTTTATGGAAAAAAATTAAAAATAATAATATTAATTTTTTTCATAAATTATTTCCAATTTTATAAAACTATAATCATAAATTTTTTATATATATTAGAAATATAAAATAATCTAATAAATTACATATATAAATATATATATTATAATATAATATAATATAATATATATTTAATGAATTAAACAATTTATAATATTTATTTAAAATTTGTTTATCTGATTTAAATAGTATTTATTAATATATATACATTATTAATATTATAAATTTGATTTTGTTGGTTTTATGGTAGGACAAAATAGCAAAATAAATATTCTTTTATATATAAGTATTAGTAAATATTCATAAAAATTCAAGAAGCTAACATATTTTTATTAAGTCTTTATTAGAATTTTTAATTTAATTTAATATTATTTAATTTAATTTATTTCTATTCTTGAAAATTAATTTTATTGAGACTTTATTAAAGGTTACTATCATATTCAAAGCTTGAAGAAGAAAAAGAATCTACATCATGCATTAACAAAATGAACTATAGCTTGTTTTTTTAAAAGTATTAATATTATTATTATTAAGGGTCTACTATAAAAATATTATTTTAATCAAGCCAATTATTTATTCGTTCTTCGATTTCATTATCTTTAGAAATTTAAAATTTTATGTGAAGTTTCTTTTAATTTTATATCTATTATTTTTAAATAGCCTGATTTTATAATTGTTAGTAATTTATATAGTTTTTATCATCTTTTTATTAAGATTTTTATTCTAAAGTTTTACTTTAAAAAATATTTATTTTAAGTTTTTTATAAGGTAATGCCATTATTAAAGAAAAAAAAATTTTTTTTTTTTTTTTTTTTTAATCACTTTTTGTTTATTTTTTAATTTTTTAGTTTATTTATATATATATATTTTTTTTTAATAAAAAATATTTTATTCATATAAAATAGTCATAAAGAAATTTTAATATCAAACTATAGACTGTTAATTCATAAAAATTAAGTTATTTTTCAATTAATATATATTATTTTTAAATAATATATAATCTAATATAAATTATGTATTAATTAATAATTTTACGTGATTTTTTTTTTACATAAATTTATGATAATTAATTATATTTTTATAATAAAACAGATCTTATATTAAAATTATTAAGAAATAAATATTAAATTAATATATAATTATTTAAATATAATAAAAAATTTTATTTTAAAGCGTAAATTTATACAATTAGTTTTTATAGAATAATTACTTATTTAATTTAATCAAATAAAAAACAGAAAAAATAAAAAGAATACTAAGATTATTTTAATTTTTACTTTTTTTTTTTAATTTCTTAATTTATTTAGTTAATTTAAACATATAAAATTTTATTTATTTTTATAGCAAATAAAATTAAAATATTATAACAATTAAAATTGATTTATATTTAAAAAAATTAAAAATATATTTAAACAAAAAAATGAATTTATTATAAAATTAAAGTGATTTCCAAAATTAGCAATAAAGGTAATAAAATCTCCAAAAATTTATTGATAATGTGCAATAAAATATGATGTTTGATTCTCGTTTCGAAAAAAGTGACATTAAATGCGAATAAAATAGAGAGTTTTCTTAACAGTAGTAATCAAATAATCCATATTTAAAAAATATTCCTGACTATTAGCCTTTAAATATTAGCTAAATGTAATTTCCAGTAAATAATTTTAAAACTTAATAATCTGAGTCTTCTAATTATTAAATTGAATCTGTAAAGAAATCTTAAAATATGAATTTTAATAATAATATGTATTATAGTATTAATGAATATAAATCTCCGAAAATGAAAGAGTTTAAATCTCCATTAACAACAGGAAATAATTTGAATCATAGCATTAATACAACTTCTAGTAAAATAAAATACACATAATAATTTTATAAATCACCAAATCAAATAAAAATTTTGTATACAAATTAATAAAATAAAAGCTATGATAATGAATAAAATTTATTCAGGTCTTAAAATATTAATAGAAGTACTATAGATATAAAATCACTGGAAACTCTAAAAAGTACTATTGATTTTATTGTTAAAAATAGCTAAGTACCAGAAAATAAGATTAGTATGAGAAAATTAATTTAAATTTTTGATGAATGAAAATAACATTTTTTATTTATTTTTATTTTTTTTAAAAAAAATAGAAATAAAAATTTATAGTTAACAATTTTTATTTATTTTTTATATTTTCTTTTTTAATTATTAAATAAAATATATTTTATAGATAAGTTTATATTATTTTATAAATTATTATATAGAATTTTTTTTTATAGTTATTATTATATTTTTTAAATTCTTTTATTATATATTATTATTAGTTTATATTTTAAGCTCAATATCCATTATATATTATTATTATTATATAATAAAATCATTATAAAAAAACTTTTAATCAATAGATTTTATATTTTTGTTTTTGTAAAAATTAAATATGTAATTTAAAATTAAAATTAATATTTATTAATCTTATATAATACGTGTAAAAAAAAATTATATAGTATTAATTATAATAAATTACATAATAATACGCATTTAATTACTAAAAATTTATATATTTATCTGATTTTGTTATTTAATTTATTAAAATTATAATAAAAAATTTAATTTTGGTTTTTTATGTAAATTTATTTAAAAAAATAATAATAAAATAATATGAATAAAAAATTATATTATATATTATTTATTCAGTTGCCTTTTTATATTTATGTTTTTTTTAAAAAAAAAAACTCAAAAGAAAAAGAAACCAATAACTTCCTTTTTTTTAGAACGTTTATATTAAAAATATAGAAAAAAAAATATGAGAAATAATTATATATATTATCTAAATATTATATCTTTAAATATTATTATATTATCTAAATTAAAATTTAATGTATGAATATATATTAATAACTATTTATTAATTATATTGAAAAATATAAACACAATAGAAGGGTATTTATATTAATTTTATATTATATAAAATATATTTAAAAGTTAATATTATATATTCTAAATATTTTTTATAATAAATTACATTTTTAAGACTATTAAATGTAATTATTTTGTTTTAAATTTTTTCTATTTAATTAATAATTAAATAAATTAACTCTATAAATAAAAATATTATATTATAATAACAAATAAATATTATATATTAGAAATTTATATAAATAAATCATCTTCTTAATAAAAATGTCTGAAAATCAAAAAAGTGTTTTATTAGATTATCCCCATCTTGCGAGTATTTAATTTTTATTATATTATGATTAAAAAATTAATATCATTTTTAATTAAAAATAATATTTTAAAAAGTAAATAATTCCTCTACTAATACTTTTAAAAATAGTATTGTAACAGATAATACAAGTTAAAATGAAGGTTTTAAAAGTTCATGTGATATTAAAAATTAATCCATTACTTAAAAATTTACAGAATAAGATGATTAAACTATTATAAATTTCATATATAAAAATGGGAAATAATGGTCATATATAGCAAAATTGCTGAAAGGAAAGACTGAAACTATGATTAGAAATAGATATTATATTAAACTTTAAAAATAAAAAGAATAAATTTAAATCAGTGATAAATAATAATAAAATATATAAAGCAAACCTATAATTTAAGAAGAAAGCTAATAAAAAAGAATAGATGAGCATAATAATTCAAAATATTTAAAAATATAATATTTATAAAATCAAATAATTTTAAATGAATAATAATTGAATCAGAACCTTTTTTTGTAAAATGGGTTTTAATTTGATACTAAAATATGTAATGATAATTTGGATATTAATACAAAAAATAATGTATGACATTTTTATAAAAAAATTGTTATTAGTAAAATATAAATATATTTATATATATTTTTTTAATTTTAAAACTCAATATTTACATTATATTGATGCCAAAAATTTATTTAAAATTAATATATTTAATTTATTCATTTTCATCTCATTTTTTTTTTTTAATAATAAAATGAAATAATTAAATTTGGTATTTTTTTATAAAAATTTGATATATGTATTTCAATCATGACTTTAATTTTTATTATGTTTAATAGATAATAAATATAGAATTAAAATTTATAAATAAAATAAAAAATATGCCAATAATTATATAAAAAATATAAAAATAAGCAATATTAATTATATATTAAAACTTATATATATTAATTATAAAATAAAATTATTATAATAAATATATAAATATTTTTTTATATAAAATACCTTTTTTATATATATTATTATTTATTTAGCGTTGCGTTTATTTAATATTATACAATTAAATTATGAAGTTTATGGTTATTTCTATAATTTTATTAAAAACAAGTAAATATTTTTTACTTTTTAATTTTAATTTATATTTAATTTGAATTATAATAAAATTGTATTTATTTTTTCGGTTAATATGTTTCATTTTTAAACAAATAAATTATGAATTTGAATAAATTTGATTATCATTCATTAATTAAATTCATAAATTTTAATTGAATTGTAGATATATAAAAATTTAAATTAAATAATCAAAAAAAAAATTAATTCAAATATAGAAAAAAATAATTTATTTATATTTATAATAATTATAATTTAATTAATAATATTTTAATTATAAGTTTAGCAAAAAAATTAAATCATAAGTTGTACATATAGTAGATATTAAAGGCTATTCAGTTTTGAAAAAAATCTTTTTTAATAATTTAGTCTTAAATATATTATTATAAAATGGTTTGTTTAATATATTAACATCAATCTTAAAATTTAAATATAATAAAACATTTATTATAAATAAAGATAGATTATGCTTAAAATTTAAGTATGATATATATTTAAATTACTAATGATTATGAGTATATATTAAATCATTCAATTTGTTTATTTATAATAAAAAATGAATAAATTTAAATATAAAATGAATAAAAAATAATTTATTAATTTATTATAATTTATTTTATATCATTCAAATTCTAGTAATTTATATTTTATATAAAAAAAAAAAAATTAATATTTTTTATAAAACTAAATATATAGTTTTTTATTTTATATTAAAGTTAATTTATATAAAATAGGGTTAAATATAAAATAAATGTTTCCAAAAAAACTAAAAAATATTCTTGATATTAAAGATAAATACAATTATTATTTTTTCGATATGGATGGAGTATTCTGGAACGGCACAAAAATAAACATTCAAGCAATTAATAATTTTAACACATTAATAAATGAAAAAAAGGAATGCTTTTTTATAACAAATAACAGTACAAGTTCTAGAAAAGGTTATATAGAAAAATTATAAAAAATAGGGATAAAAACAACTTAAGATAGAATATTTGCTTCATCATATTTGACTGCATTTTATATAAAAAATAAAATGCCAGAAATAAAAAAATGTTATGTAATAGGAATGAAAGGATTATTTGATGAATTAGATTATCATGGAATTTAATATATAAATATAGACAAAAATCTTTCATATGTTGAATTAGAAAAAATTGTTTTAGATAAAAATGTAAATGGTGTAATAGTTGGAAAAGATAATTATTTTAACTACACTAAAATGGTCATTGCAAGCCTTTATATCTAAAATGGAGCTAAATTTATTGCTACAAACTGTGATAAATATGATATTGTTGCAAATAAAAAATTCCCTGCTAATGGGGTTATTGTGAATTCTATTAGTCTTGCATGTGAATAATAACCTTTTTGTATTGGAAAACCAAATTAATTTGTGATAGATTTAGCTTGCTCGTAATTTAAAATTAACAAATCTTAAGCTATTATGGTAGGGGATAATTTAAAAACAGATATTTAATTAGGAATAAATGCTGGAATTGATACTTTAGCTGTCCTAAGTGGAGTAACTAATGAGGAAAAATTAAAATTAAATTATGTAAATAAAGGTTGTTTGCCTAATTTTTTTGTTGATTCAGTTTGAAATTTTTTTTTTATAAATTTAATTTATGTTTTTAAAAAAACTATATTTTATATCATTATAAAAAAATTAAATATTTAAAATAAACATTTACTTAACTTTTAAAATAATATTTTAATATAAAATATATATAAAAAAATGACGGAAATAGGATTAAAGATTGCTTAAAAATACCAAGTTGGATAATAATTTGGATAAGGATCATTCGGTTCAATACATATAGGTAAATATATATATATATATATATCTTTATATATATATATATAAATTTATATATTTATTAATATTTAATACATATTCATCTATATATTATTATTACATATAAATATCTTTTTTTTATTTTTATCCTTAAAATATTTATTTATTTATTTTTAATTTTATAAAAAATAGCTACGAATATTGAAACTGGTGAAGTGGTTGCTGTGAAAATGGTAATTTTAAAAACATAAATTTTTTAATTTTAATTTTTTTTATTAAAAATTCTAATTTAAATTATTTTAAACATATATTTACAGGAAGATAGCAAAACAAAACATCCACAATTAACTTTTGAAGCAAAAATTTTTAAAGTTTTATAAGGAAAACGTAATTAATAATATTATTATTTTAATAAATAATTAAAATAAAGTTGGTATTCCTACATTATATTATTGTGGATAAGAAGGATAGAAAAATGTAATGGTTATTGATTTATTAGGACCATCATTAGAAGATTTATTTAATTTATGTTAAAGAAAATTATCTTTAAAAACTGTTCTTTTGATTGTTGATTAATTGGTATATTTTTAATTAATAAATAAAAATATGTATATAATAATTTAAGATTTCAAGAATCGAATCTTTTCATAACGCAGGTTTCATTCATAGAGATATAAAACCTGATAATTTTTTAATTGGATTGGGAAAAAAATCAAATTTAATATATATTATTGATTATGGTTTAGGAAAAAGATATTTAGATTCCAAAACAAAATAGCATATTCCTTATAGAGAAAATAAAAATTTAACAGGAACTGCAAGATATGCAAGCTTAAGTGCACATTTAGGTATTGAATAATCAAGAAGGGATGATATGGAAGCTATTGGATATGTAATTGTTTATTTATTGAAAGGTTCATTACCTTGGTAAGGAATTAAAGCATAAAATAAATAGGAAAAATATAATAAAATTATGGAAAAAAAAATGTAAACACCAATAGAAATATTAGCAAAAGGATTACCTAGTAAAAAATATTATAAAAATATATTTTATATAAATATATATATTAATATATATATATATTTATATTTATATTTATAATTATATTTATTTTTATATTTTTTTTAATAAAAGTTGAATTTTCTACTTATATGAATTATTGTAGGTCTTTAAGATTTGATGATAAAATAGATTATTTGCATTTAAGAAAAATGTTTAAAGAACTGTTTTATAGAAATAAATATGATTGGGACTATGCTTATGATTGGACTTTACCTATTGATGTAATAAAAATTAAAATAATATATTTTTTTTATTTTTTAAATTAAGAATTAACCAAAATCCTCATGGAAAAATAACAAAATTACTATAAATGTTAATTCATAACCTGTTTTAAATGAATTAAATAATTAATATTAAGAAATAGGTGATGATGGAGCACCAATAACATTACGTTTAAGTTAAATCAATATATTTTTTTTTTATTGATTTACTTTATATAAATATATTAGATTAAGATATCTAAGATAAAGGGTAAGCATAACTTTATAAATCGGAATATGTTAATTAAAACAATAATTAAGGATTAAAATCAAATTATTTGTAAAAACTAGATAAGAATATGGAAGAAAATATAAATGATTCAAATTTACCTTAATTAAATGAAATTAAATAAAATAGTTATAAAGCTGTAGAGTTTTAATAAGAAGAAATATATAGTACAGCGCAAAAAGATAATAATTATGAAAATTATAATTATAATTATGATCCATATGATGCAATTTCAAACGTTTAATAAATACCTAATAATCTCTTAAACTTTTCTAATTAAAATAATCTGCCTTATTAAGGCGATGATATTACTCCAGATGCATTTAAACCTACGCCTTAATATATTGATGAAAATATGAATAATTATGGAGAGACAGATAATAATTATAGTCATATTTAAGATTATAGAAATTGAATATTTTATATATTATATATAAATATATATATTTATATAATTATATATTTATATATTTATATTTTTATTTATTAATATATTTACATTCATTATATTTTTATATTTACATTCTTTATATTTTTTATATTATGCATAGTTTTTAAGTTTATTTTTTATATGTAAAATATATATGTATAAATATATATAATTTTTATTTAGGGAATGAAAATAAAAATATACTAATTTTTAACATTGTCATTTATTTTTATATTTAAAAAAAAAATAAAAAAATTAATCTTTATTTTATTTTTCGAAAAATTTAATTTATATATTTACAAAAAAATATAAAAAAAATGAATACATAAGTCGACAAGGAAGTATAAGAAGCAAGAAGAAGATTATAAGAAAAAATAGGCGATTCTAGAACCGGAGGAAAGGGAACTTAAAGAAGAAAAATAAAAAAAGTTTAAAAAACCCAAATTAATGATGATAAAAAATTAAAAACTGTAATTAAAAAATTTGGAGTTTAACCATTTTAAGGAATCGACGAAGTAAATATGTTCAGAGATGATAAAAATATTATGCATTTTGATAGACCTGAAGGTAAACATATATATATATAATTTTTTATAAAAAGAGTTAATTATATTTTATTTTTTATTTTATATATAAGTTTTGGCTTCTTTACAAAGCAATACATTCGTTATAATTGGATAGCATGAAACTAAAAGTAAAATTACATTTTATTTTAATAATTAAATTTATTTAATTTGTTTATTTTATTTTTTTAAAAAGGCTTAAAAGATTTATTACCTGATATTTTATAACATTTAGGACCTAAATAACTTGAATATTTAAAAGATATCCTCTAAACAAAAGAATAAGGAAAATATGAAAAGGGAGAAGAAGATGATATTCCTTAATTATAAGAAAATTTCGAAGAAGCATCATAAAAAGTAGATTGATATTAATTATCTTAAAAATTATTTTAATATAAAAATTTATTATTTTTATTTAATAATAAACATATCAATAATATTTTTTTATATATAATTTTTATATTTATTTTATTTTAAGTTTCCTTTTTTATTTAAGATTTTAATATTTAAATTATTAGTTAAAATATAAAAATATATATATAATTTAATTTTATGTTTATTTATATAAAAATAATATAAAAAAATTAAATTATATATTTTTTTAATTTGACTCTTTTTTATTAAATAATATAATTACTTTTTATTTTTATTATTAATAAATAAATTAAATAAGTAAGTAATAAAATACATTATTTTTATATAAAAAAATATTTAATTTCTTTTAATAATAACTCAAAACAAAATCGACAAAAACAATATTTTATTTTAATAAATATATATATATATATATTTTTTTATTAATAATTAATTCAAATTTCATCATCATTTAAAATCATATTTGGAATTCCATTAACTATAGGGTAGTTTCTTTAACAATTCGGGCATACTAATTTACCAGTAATAATATGAGTCTTATTTTTTTAAAAAAAAATATTTAATTATTATTTTACTTTTAATAATAATATTTATAATTACTTCCATTATAATTGTATGTAATTATTTCATAAAATCCTCATTTTCTATTAAATCTTAAGTGAATTAGTCAGGGAAATTTTTTTCTCCCAGCTTTTTTTTTTTATTAATAAATTTTTTATTTTATTTTTTTAAGGTTATTTACATCATGTACAGTACAACTTAGAGCTGGCCAATCCAATTTTGGAATTAATTTTTAAAGTGCTTCTTTTCTATATTCACATTTTATAATTTATGACTTGTCTACTTTTATCGCTAAAGGGAAATTATTTTATGTGCAATTTTTGGCATTGCATTAAAGTAAATTATGTGATAATAATCTCATTTTTTTTTATTTTTATAGCTTTTTTATTATAATTATAAATAATTTATGTTTATTTAATATTTTTTCTAACATTAAATATAAATTTAGATTTATTTATTTATAATATTTTTCTTTTTATATTATTAGTTTTTGTTGTTTATCTTTTTTTTTTTAAAAAAAAAATAAGAATAAAAATATTCTTTATTTAATTTATAAATAAATAATAATTAATATAACATATAAAAGCTTAATTATCTTTTAATTAATTTATTTATAAATATAAATGCATAATTTTGTTGTTTTTAGACTGAAGCAATTATTGAAAACTAATTGATTGTCTATATAATATTAAATATTTTTAATTTAAAATATATATAAATAAAGAAATTAATTAAATATTTTTATCTATTTAATATAATATTATTATTTTTTATAGTATTTACTACTTTTTTTTTTTTTCCAAAGATAAAAAATATAAAATATTTTATCGTTAAATAATTTTATATTTATATATAAATAAAAATAAAGTACTTATTTAAAAATATGTACAATAAAACGAATATAATAACATTTTTCATTATTTATATTATTTAAGTTTTCTTTAAAAATACATATTATTATAATTCATAATACTACTTTATCCGCAAACAAATAATTCTTATTATTTTATGACTGGAGGACTTTTATCATTAAGATTGTATTTTTTTATATAATCATTTGTGAATTCAAAAAAATCATTTTTTTTACATTAATTTATTGTTTTATTCCCTAAATAATTAATTATTGCCTTGGACTTGTTTTTAAATTATTTATTTTATTTCGCTTTTAATAATTTATGTTTAATAAACTAATATTTTATTTATTATTTATTTCTTTCCTGTTTTTTCTAAACTTAATTAACTCAAAATCTCATTAAGCCTCATTTTTTTAGGGCTTTTTTAGATAAATTTATATAAATTATGTCTTAAACAGCCTTTAAAACCCTTTTCAATATCAAAAGAAGGATAAACTATAGATTATTATTCAATTTAAGGTAATTATTGATGTTTTTCAATTGATATTTTTTTTAATTTAAAAACTTTTTTTAATGCAATAGGCTAAGATATTTAACCTGGAAAAATAAAATATTTTCTTGATTATTATTTTTAGGAGGAGGAGTACTTATTTATTATTTTTTTTAACTATTTATATATTCTAATATAGATTATTCGATTATTTTTCTAGCAGATTAATCAGTTTTATTATATGAATTGTAAAATCCTAAGCTTAGTTGTTTATAGTAATTATTTTGGTCTTCTATAGTGTCCGGATTTATATCTTTTTCGAAAGTAAATGAATGAAAATTATTTTAAACTGTTTATTCGTTTCTATTCCTATTATTTTCTTCCATTTGATTTTTAGTTTTTTTATTTTAAGTATTTTTAGTATATTTATTTATGAATACGTATTAATTTTATTATTATATTTGATTATTTTAAAATATTATAATTCTATTAAAAAAAATAATTTTAAAGATATATTGAAATCAAATTTATTTTTTTATAAGAATAATACATAACAAAATATTTTTTTAGATTAATTATTAGAAAGTTATTAAATAAATAAATAAAATATTTTTAATTAATAAAAGGCTATAAAATAACAATAAATAACATATATAATGAAATACTTATTTATTATAATATAATAATAAATAAAAACCAAATAAAAAAAGTAATTTTTTATTTTTTATTTAAAAATAAAACATAATATTTGTACTATTATTATTTAAAATAAAAATTCAATGAATCAAATTATCTATTAAATATATAATGTTAATTGGTAAAAAAAATATTAAAATTAATTACTTTTTAAAATATTAAAATTAAAAAATATTAATTAATATTTAGATAGTGAATTTGATAAAA
>NW_004087521.1:0-25911 GCF_000220395.1 Ichthyophthirius multifiliis
TATATTTTATTAATAATTTTGTTTAAAAAAAAAAAAAAAAAAAAAAAACAATTATTTTAAAATAAGAAACTAAATTTTTGTTTTAACTCAATTATATTTTAAATTATTTATTTATATTATATTTTTTTAATATATTTTCAGAATTTCATTAAATTAATTTAATAATAAGTAAATATAAATTTCTTTAAAATATTTGATTTATTAAACATTTTTTTTCGGAATTTCATTATATTTTTCCTACTTTATCTAATATTATAATCATAAAGTTTTCAAATGAATTGTTTAAAACTTTCAATATTAAAACTGATAAAACTAAAATATTACTTCTTATCAAACATCTATTTAAAAAATATTTTTAAAAGAAATAATTAATTATGTGCATTTATTGCAAATTTACTTCTATAAACTCGTGAAATATTCTGTTTTTCATCAATAATTAGATTTTTAAATTAGATTTAATATTTTTATAAAAATAAATTTTATTTATACTTTTTTTACCATCAAAGATTTTTTTTAATATTCCTTTTCAGAAATTCTTCAAAAACAAAATGTAAATTATAATATGCAATTTTATTGGAATTTAATTTGTATTTTATATTAATATATCAAGTTCTAATAATAATATATAAAATTTTAGTATTAATTTTTCATTAAAAAGTAAAAAACTCCATAGATATATATATTTTTTTTTCTTATATTGGCCCTAAATTCATTTTTCCATTTTATTTTATTTTCGATTTTTAAAAAACAAAATACAGAAAAATAAAAAAACAATTAAAAAATAAATAATATATTGATGATTTTTTCGAATTCCTAATAAATATATTTATTTTTCCTTCTTTATTAACTGATATTTTATTAATGAAATGTTATTTTATAAATATTTTTATTTTTAAATTTAATTTCTTTTGTATTTTTATTCTTAAAATATATATTGTATTTACTTTTAATATTAATTTTCTTCCATTTACCAAAGAAAAAAAAACTACATTTTGTTGATATAAACCAAAATTATTATTATTATTAGCATATAATTATAATCATAACTTATAATTAAATCATTTTTGAACTTAAAAATGTAAATAAAAAATAATTTTTTATTTCTTTTCTTGATTATTTTAATAAAATCAAATGAAAGAAAATAAAAAAGAATTCCAAAATTAAGTAAAATAATTTGAAAATACATATAAACAGAAAACTAAATGATAACTATTTTATATATAGATACTCGCATGAATATATATTATATAGAAAAAATTTTAATGATATATTTAATTTAGAATGAAAATTGATTAAAATTAGAAAAAATGCTTTATATAAAAATTATATAATTTTTCTATAAAAAGCAATAAAAATTAATAATTAATCTAGAAAATAAAATCTATTTATTTTTGCAATTAAATCTTTTTTTATTTAAAAAAAATATATAAATAAAAAATTCAAATAATAAATATCTTTTTATTTTATAGAAAAATATTATTAATTATTTTTATTATATCTAGGTATCAATTAAATAATATAAAAAGAGAATTAAAAGCTGAAAATAATTCAACTGTTTTGATTTTAAATAAAATATTATATACATGCAGTAGTTTTAGACATTTATTTCGAAAATAATTTTGATTAAGGAATTTTCAATTTAAACTGAGAGGATAATTCTTTTTTTAATTAATTATAGAGATAAATAAAAATTATTATAGTATTATTAATTATAATAATTAAATTTTGGGTTATTAATTTAACAAATTATTTTTGAATTTATATAAAGATTTGATTAATATTAATAAGTAAAATTTTTATTTTAAAAAATAAAAATAAATTTATATAATATATAATAATAAAATAATTTTGAAAATTATATAGCATCAATAAATTTGAATTTTAATTTGATATAATTAAAAAAAATGATTAAGAAATTTTTAAAGTTTTATTAAATAAATTTTTTATTATTTTATCCAAAAATATTATTATTAATATACTTTTTGATAACATAAAAAATGAATAATAAATCAGAATTTAAAATATCTATAATTATATTGTATAAATTTTTATTTTAACATATAGAAACAATTATTTTAGCGAACATAATTAAAAATTAAATTTGATATTTACTAAAAAATTAAATATCAAAATAATAGCTAAGATGAATATGGTTATTACATTCGTTCATGACATAATAATTTTTAGACTTCCAAAAATAATCAAAATAGATCCATAAATACTCGTCATTTAAATTTACTATCCTAATATAAAAACATCAATAATATAAGAAAAAAGTACACCTAGATACACAATAGGAGATATTATTGAAGCTTTTTCCATCTAATAAGATTTGGTATTCAATATTTATGCAGAAAGTCCAAACGAGGAAAGCAAAATCATATTAAAGAAAACATTAAAAGTCATATTAAAATTAGGAATTTAAAAGATAATCAAATATAAAGAAAATGCAATTATACAAACCAAATAACAATATTACATTTAGATATAAGCATTTACTGATTGTTTAGCTGAGAGTTTTTTTATTATAATAGATGAGATTGAAACACAAAAGCTACCTCCCAAACCGCAGAGAGTTCCTTTTATTTATTATAATAATTCTACATTATATTTTTATTAAAATAAAAAATCAGGTCTTCCAACTAATATTATTCCTAAAAAACTTAACAAACAATAAAAGACTATTTTTTTAGACATTTTTTCTTACAAAAAAATGAAAGCTAGAACTGTTGTCCATATAGGATTTGTATTTATAATTAAAGTAGCATCTGACAATTATAAATATGTATATGAAGTAAAAATTAATCCCATTGCCATTGATATAGTAAACCCTCTAATTATTAATAATTTAAACGTTTCAAAATCTTTTATATATAATTCAGATTTATTCATTTTACATAGTTGATAATTTAAATTGTAACCTATTATCATTCTCCAAAATACTATTTGTATAGAAGATTAAAATTTTTTTTTATTTAAGCAACTAAATAATACATAGATATAAAGCAGATTTAAGCTAAAATAGCGTACATGATAGCCATATTTCGCTTTTATGCGTGCTCTTTTTATTCTATGAATTTCATTATATTTTATAATACTTTCATAATATATGATTATTTATTCATTTTATTTTTTATTATTTAAAATTTTTTATAATTATATTTTTTAATATATATTTATCGAATAAAATAGATTAAAATAGAATTTTCATATATTTAATATAAAAGTTCTTTTTTTATTTTAAATGAATTAAATGCTATTTTAATATACAAATTTTTAAATATTATTATATTTTAATTAAAGGGCTAAATGAAAACTATATAAAATATTATAATATATATATATATATATAATTTTTATTGTGAAATTTTAAAATACAGTAAAAAAAAAAGTAATAAATAGTATTGTTTTAAAATCAAAATTTTAAGTGCATTAATATAATAACCAGCATATAAATAATTTATAATAATATATTTATAATAATTAAATTTATTTTAATTTTATATATAAATATTAATATTATATATAAAAATTATTTTATACTAATTAAATTTTAGCCATATTTTTTTTTTATTAATAAAATTATTTTAATGTATTTTTAAATGTATTTTTTTAAGTTTTTCATATTAAGTTTATAAGTTAAATCTTTAAAAAAAAAAATTTTATATATTTTATTTAATCAATATTTTTCATTTTATAAGGAATTTATATAAATTTGTATTGGAAATAAAAAAGAAAATGATTATTTTTTTTAATTAATTATTTTTTTACAAAATAAAAATAATAAATATGTCTGTCTATAAATTGAATATAATAATAAAGAAAATTTATTATATTTTTTAAAAAATTATTAAAAAAAACAATATTTATTTTATAAATAATATAAAATTAGATTGTATTTTTAATATAAAGAATTCAAATTTTATCAAAAATATTAATTAATCAAAAATAATTTATATATATATTTTTTTTATTTTTTTATATTTTTTTTTTATTTTATTGTATTTTTTTTAAAAATGTAATAAATAAAACGATTTGAAAAAAATAAATAATTTCTTTTTATTTCGTTTAAAGTTTTCACAAAAATTCAATAAATTAAAAAAGCGATTTAAAAAATATAATTTATTTAATTTTTATATATATAAAAAAACAATTAAGATAGTATAAATTATAAACAAAATTATTATATATATATAAATACTAATAATAATTATTTAATTTGTTATTAATATATTTTTGCATATTAATCATTTGATAAAAAGGTTACTTAATAAGAAATTTAAAAATATTAAAATATATAAAAATAATTAAAACAAAAAAGAAAAAAAGAAAACAAAATAAAAAAAATAAAATAACATATTAACCTTAAAAAGAAAATTAAATTAAATATATTGGGTAAATTAAAATAAACGGATGTTGGCAAAATTTTCTTAATGTTCTATATATAAATTAGGAAGAAGTGGAAAATAAATTAAATTAAATCTTTTGATAATTTAGCACAAATTTAAATAAGGAAATTGATATAAGACAAAGAAAATAAAATATTTAATTATTTTACTTAAATTTTATATATTATATAAAAAAAAGTAATATTAAAAATATTATATCATTATTAAAATATTAAAGCAATTAAAAAAAAAGAAAAAAAAGAATACAAAAATAAGCTGAAAATACATTAAAATTTATAAGAACAATTAATTCATACATATAAAATTAAATAAAAAATAAAAAATCATTATATAATTTATAAATGCTAAAAAAGAATATGTACGTAAAAGTACAGAATATCATGTAAAAAAATTAAAAAAAATAAGTAAAAATATAATTTTTCATTATTTATATAGATGAAAGAAATATAAAAGAAATATATATATATAAAATAATATATAAAAAATAAATAATATATAAATATATTAATAAAAATATATAATAATATATATATATATATATATATATATTCTTATATATTTATATTTATTTATTTTTTTATATTTAATTTGAAAAGAATTTCATTTATATAAAGTTTATTAAATTTTTATATATTTATATTTTTTTTAAAAATAATTATTTTTATTTGTAAAATGTATAAATATTTTACTAACAATTTTGAAAACATATATATTAATATTTATTAATATTTAATTTAAAATATATTAAATTTAAATTAATTATTTATAAAAAAATGTCATTATAATAAAAATCTAAAAAAATTAATTTTCTTTAAAAAAACTTTGAATTAATTTCAGACTTAATGAAGCTACAAAAAACATCTTAAGAGAAATCATACTTTTTAATATCCATAGCATTTATAATTCTTTATATATCTCTTTATCGCACATATCGAGACTTAATATCCTTATAATACTAAGGAATACAAGGAAACTTAAATTAATTTTTAGACATAATAAAATACTTAGACATTATTTATCTTATATAATATTTCAGCGAAACCATATTTATAATTATATATTTTATATCAATAGGTTATTTTACTATAATATTTATGCTATTTTGGATTTCCTTTTTATATAAAATATATCATCCATATGAAAAAACAAGGAAATTTTTTTTGCTAAATGGTTTATGAATTTAACTTCAATTTATATATGGGTATTATTTTTTCCTTTATTGGCTATATTGCTTTCTCCTTTAACATCAATAGTAAAGTTTTCTTATTTTTATGGCATATCATCTATTTTTGGAATTGTACTTGCTTTTATTAATTTTTTTTATTTAAATATTTTTTTAAACAACCCTAATAACCAAATAAAAAAAGACAAACTTTCAGGAGATAATGCTATATCTCTATTTATTTTTAACTTTCTTAGAATTTCAATTTGTTTTTTTTTATGTCTAAGATTCAATTCTTATTATTATTTTTTATTTTTTATTTCTTTTTGCTTTTTATAAAGTGCTTACTTATTGAATGTTTTTTGTTTTGGTTTAGGATTATTTGCATTCAAAAATTAATAAAATAAAGAACTAATGTAATATTTTATTATTGGATTTTTTGCTATATCTTTTAGTTTTATTTTAGATGAAACTGTTAGGTATATAAAAAAAAATAAAAAAAAAATAAAAAAAAAAAAATAGAGTTTTAAATATAATATAAAAAAATTAAGAAAAAGCATTAATATTTACAATTCCTTGTATAATATTTTTCATTATAATATCAAAAAAACTTTAAAATTATATATAATTGAAATAATTAAACCTTAATTCAGTAGAAAAATGCAATTTAGATAAACTAAAAATAAAAATATATTACCTACAAAACCTTTTAGACATTTCATACTCTTATTCTCCTTATTTGTTTAGTGATAATTATTTTAAAGGTCTTTTACATTAGCATATTTAATAATGTACTTTTACAGATGAAAAAGTATGTTTTTGTAGACAAAAATTAATATTTGATTCAAAAAAATTAAAGTAAATATCAACAGATAAAGCATTTAACTCTACAAATAATTCAACGTTTGCAAAATTTTTAATAAAGTAATGGCTTGAAACTTACATTTAAAAAAATCCAAAAGAGTACTCTGTACTTATAGATTATGGGGAATTCCTATTTTTTAAATTTTAAAATTAAATTCTTTCGTTAAAATAAATTATACTTCTTAAAAATAAATATCTTTCTCTTTCTGATAGATATCGTCTTTTTAGATTGCAAAAAATAATCTTGAAACAAAATAAAAAATAAAACTATTTATCTTACAAAGGCAAACTAGAGATAGAATCAGTAATAACAGTTGAATAAAATATAGATTTAATAAAGGAAAAAATAAATCAAATAATTAATCATAACATTTCCTTTTGGTAATTATTAGAAAGATCTTCTATAAATTTGCAAGAAATAAATGAAAAAGCAAGCCTCGTATTAACTAAAAACTTCAAAACCATCTAAAAATTATGGAAAGATGTAAGCCCTTATTTAGAATTACGAAAGAAATGGAAATTTTATTATGCCTGGTATATCTTATATATCCTCAACAAGAAAATAAAAGTTTAACTCCTTGAAAAATTTCAAGGCCTTCAAACAAATGAATTTGATATTTTTAGTGAAGAAATAATTTAAGAAAACGACGAAGAAGATATTTTATCAGTCACAAAATTAAAAACTAATGAAAATTTAGAAAAAATAAACATTAAAAAATTAGGAGTAGCGTTCGATAATAAATCATGTATTTTTCGTTCCACATCTGATCCTTAAGCAATAATAAAATCGGTAAATAAACCTGTAATAACTACATTCGGATATGAAAAAGAGGAAATCGTAAACCAAATGTTTTTGTCAAATTTAATGCCTCGTTCATATGCAATATCTCATCCTTAATATTTACGAAAATATAACGAAACTGGAAAAAAAAAAGCTCTATATTCTTAAAAAAAAGTATTTTGTTTAACAAAATAAGGTTATTTGTTTGAAGGTTATAAATTTGTTAAGTAACTTATTTCCTATTAAGGAAATGCTGAATATTTAGCTTTAATCCGTCCTATATAATATAATGCTCATAAAAATGTTAATTTTATAATTTTTAATGAAGATTGGGAAATCGATGCTATGTCTAAAAAGCTTTTTGAAGTTTTTAATATTAATCCAGATAAATATATGAAATCTGTAAATGGTGTTAATTATAAAAAAATAAGCGAAGGTCTTTCTTTAAGTCTTTTTTTGATTATTCCTAGGTTACTTAAATTTTCGAAATTCCACAAGTTTGTTACGGAAGAAGACATGAATCTTTTTGGTTATTTTTCTTCAAAAAAAGACATTCTTTAGAATATATTTTAAAACAATACAGAAAATAATAAAAAACTCATAAATATGCCTAAAAAATAATTATCTATAGAAGTCACAGAATAATTAAATTATATAAACGAAAATCAGGCTATAAAAAAAATAAAGAAAATAGCTTAAAAACACTAAAAAAATTCTTCAAATTTAATGTCTTCCCCTATATCTTCTTCATAAAATATAAATTAAGATCAATCTTTAAAAACTGAACCACTTGAATTTATAACATAAATAGATTCTTAAAATAATAATTAACATTTAGACGAAAGTTATAAATTGGTAAATACAATGTCTAGTAATATAATTTCACCATTAAACAAAAAAAAAGGAAATTAATAAAAAAGCTATTTATATGAAAATTCTGTTTCTTCAATATGTGAAAACTCAGTTATGGAAATATAAGAATAATTATAATATTAAGTAGATAATTCTAATCATGATATTAAAAAAAAGTAAATAGTCATAAAATTTTAAGAAAAGAATAAAAGCCTAGCAGAATTACTAGAGGAAGATGAATAATCAAAGGAAAAATAATCTTAACGAGAAGAATATTAGGATGAAAATTATGAAGAAAATTATGAAGAAAATTAAGATGAAATAGAATATAATAGTAAAAATAAAGATGAAAGACTTGAGTAAGGAGAACAATTAAAATTTATAGCTAAAATTCCTGTACAAATTGACTAATTAATGAAAAACTATTATTATATGTGTATAAATAGGTTACATTAAAATGAAGAAAATTAAAAAAAAATAAAGGAAAAATAATAATTTGAAAAAATATATGAAAATAATATAATAATAATAATAATAATAATAATAATAATAATTAATAATAATAATAATAATTTTTATGATTAAAATATTTCTAAACGCGATAATATTCTTTATTAAGTTATTAAGGATGTTTATTCTTTATATGTACGAAGAAAAAATTTCAAACAAATCAAATTTATTTGTAGTGCAAAATTCAAAAAAGTTGGTAATGAACGTACTGGGATTCTCAAAATTGTAAGTCTGGAGGAAATCAATATTACAAAATCATATATAGAATAATAAAAAATATAAAAATAAATTTTAGAATGTAATAATAAATTAATTGATAATTCATAAATTAAAAATTCTTTTATTAATTCACAAAAAACTGGAAAATAAATTTAAAAAAATATATAATATGATTCAATTAATATTAGCTAGTTAGGATATTAATCTTAATATAATTTAACTTAATAGTAATAATTTGGTAATCTGAATCCCAATAATTTATAAAAAGATTTTAATAATAAATAAGGATAAGTTACTTATTCACTTAATTGGAGTGATAATATTTTTATTAAAGAAGATAATTTTAAACCTAAAAAAAATCCTTCATCTATTACGAGTATTAAAGTTTTTATTAGATTGTTCTCTTTTTGCTATTCTAATTATTAACTTAGTAACTTTTCTTGTTTTTTCAAATTAATAATTTTCATAAATTAATGAATAAGTAAATATTAATATTATTTTAAAATTTATTTATCATTAGTTAAATTATTAAAATTATATTATTATATATAAAGGCAAATAGAATTATGGATTTAAATTAGCTTTCAATAAAAGTACTTAATGGTTATAATAATGTTCTAGATTAAATATTATTAAATAAGAATATATTTTCGCAAGATATATTATAAAATACGGAATTTTAAACAAAAAATAATTATTAAAAATTTTAAAATGACTAATTTATTAATTTAAGTAAATATTTAGAGCAATTTAATCTAAATAATGATATAAAAAATATATTTTTCGATCCATCAATAACAAATTATTAATTAGTAGATAAAAATATACTAAAAAATTAAATAAAAGAAAAATAAAATAAGTATATTTTTTCATTAGATAACTTTGATATGCTTTAAAAATATATTTACAATATGCATTTCTATTTAAATTAAGCTTAAAAAGACGATTTAAAATATGTGGATTTACAAGATAATGAAGCTTAGTTTTTAAGGTTATTATTTAATATAAAATATATATAAAAATAAATAAAATAGAAATAACATATTTCCTCACATTCATAATAGTTTAGAAAATTCCCAATAACAGTTATCAAAATAAATATATGAGAAAACCTAAACAATTGAAGATTTTTTATATATGATATTAATTATAGAAAGTGTATTAATATTTAGTTCTTTTTTTATATTATTAAAGCTAATATTAGTAGTATGTAATAGTTTCCAAGTAATTATTTCTGCATTTCCTGATATAAATCATTATGATATAACAAAAATAAGAAAGTATAATTAACTACTAAGTGAGTAGTTTACATATTTAGTATAAAAAGACGATTAAATATCTAAACAATTAGATTTTCAGAAAGAGATATATATCTAATAGAATTATAAATAACAAATAAAAAGAACATCCAAATTAAATTTAGAAGAATCATTAGATACAAATGCAAGTAAAAAGATTAAAAAAATTTAAAATGGTATTTTTTTAAAATCAATTAAATTATAATCGTTAACTACTTATTCCTTTTTTATTTCAATTTTAATACTTTTGAGTTTTCTCTTTCTTTTTTTCATTAAATAAACAGTAGATAGTATGCAGTTAATTCTTTAAAATATGAAAACCTTCTCTCAGCCTTTAGCATATAATACAATAATGTTAATAGCAGCGAAAGAATAATTGTTAGATGCAAAATATTATAAAGAAAATTTGCAAGAAAAATTTGTAGATAAAATAAGTGAGTATTAAAAAATTAAATGGGATAATTATTTAACTGTTAGTTCTTTAGAAAATTTCGATTAAGCCTACCAACAAATTTATTTTGGTAATCCATGTCAAATTTACAAAGACAAACTTCTAATTTAAGAAAATGAAATAAGAGAATGTTATATTATTATATAAAATGCATTAAATTAGGGTCTTACAAATTTAAATTTTAGATTTAGTATCAAGTTAATTGAGAAACTTTCAGAAATTAGAAAATAAGATATATCACCTTTAGAAATTTATGATTTATCAAGAGGAAAATTCTATTAGGATATTTTTCAGTTCTATCTTATGGAATAATGGGATTCTGATATTAATATTTATATAAATTAATGTATTAATTTAAGTGCCGTTTTTATTGGTTGCATAATTTTTGCTTTCATTTTAATTTATTTAATTCTTAGTGAGTATTTTCTTATTGGAAAACTTAATAAAGAATTTAAATATTTTAGAAATGTTTACAAAATGTATATGCCTAACGCTATTATTTACAAAGAAAAAAGAGTAAAATTCTGGCTTATAAAACATGGTATATTAAATTAATAAATGAATTTATTATGTAACTGTTTGTTTATTTTTTGATATTTTGTAATTAATAAGCAAACACATTTTAAAAAAAATATATTAATATATAAATATATATTTACATATATATATATTATTTATTTATTATTTAAATTTTTATAAATTTAATTATCTATTCTTTCCTATTTTATTTATCCAAAATAAATTATTTTTAAATTTATTTATATAAAATAAATTAAAAAAGATTTACTTACCTTTCTTTTTAATTTATTTTTATATTTTTAAAAAATTAAATATAATTTTTTTTCTTTTCTAAAATGGAAGATGACTTTTTTGGGAACGATAACGATAACGATAACTCATAACGTATGTATATTTATTTATATAAAAATAAATGCAGTCAATATAAATAAATTTAAAAAATAAATTTATTAAGCATAATAAAATTAACTTTCTTAAGGAAATTAAGATGAATTAATGGATTAATAACCTTAATAATAATAATTCTAAGAAGGTAAATAATTATATAATATTTTTAAATTATACTTAAAATAAAAGCTGAATATGATGATAGTCAACAACAATAATAATAATAATATTATCCTGATTATCAACAAACTCCTTAATAAGTCATATAAATATTAGTTATATAATTTATATATTAAATTATTTTTAAAAAATAGTTAACTGAGTAAGATTTAAGAAGATAAAAACTTTAAGAATTAGAATCAGAAAGAACAAATTTATTAATACAAAAGCAAAACGAAGAGGTTTAAAAAAAATAACAAAAAATTTAAGCCTCAAAATAATATCTTGAAAATTGGAAAAAGTATAAAAAATATTAATAAATTTTATTTTCAATAGGAAATAATATATTTATATTTAATGTTTAAAAAAAAATAAGTGAAAGAGAAATTTAAATAAGTAAAAAAAAATAAGCGAACTAATAAGAAGAAGAAGTATTAACAGAATCAAGAAAAAATAAAGCATATGTAAAATATATAAAAACTTTATAAATATTTAGGAAAAAATTATTTATTTTATAGAAAAATTCTTGGGAAAAAGTAGTTGAAAACATTAGCTTAAAAGCTAGTGATTATCCTGGTTCAAAAGACGTTACAAGAATGAGAGAAGCAATTTTAAATAAGAAACTTGATCTTGCTAACAAAAATTGAATTTTTTTATAAAATTAATTATATATATAATATGATATCAATTAGAATTTTTTATTTTTCTATTATATTAAAAAGAAATTTATTTTTAACAATATTTAGTATTGAAATTAATATTATTATCTTTCATAAATATTTTATGTTTAATATACAATTTAATTTTAAATAATATCTTTATATAAGAATGAAGTATATTTAAATTAAATATATTAGTATTATTTATAAAAAAATATGTTTGTTTTTATTTTAAATAAAACTTAATAATATTAAAATTTAGTAGTACAGTGCATTATTTTTTACAATAATCATATTATATTTTTAATAATAATCAAACAAATATAAAGATTCATTTAGAATTTATATATTTAATATTAAAATATTAAATTGAATTTTTTTTTCTAAATCAATTAAAATATTTCTAATAATAAACACGAATATGAAATAAAAAAATTATATAATGTTGTAAAGTATGACTATTAATATATATATTTTTTTTTAATTTTAAAATATTTAATATATAAATTACTTTTGCATTACGATATTAATAATGCATTAATCAATTTACGTTTTCATAATTATAATAATTTTTTTCTAAATTCTTAGTCTATTTTTGATTTTTGTTCTTTGTAATGTTATAGATTTTCATCTTTTAAATCTTTTAACTCATTACACTTTTATTATAAATATTTATCAGATTTTATCTATTATTTTTTTAAATAAAAGCTTTTATTATAATTTTACAAGTTTTATATTAATCTCATCGATTTTTTCTTTCAAAATTGTATTAATTTGATTAGCTATTTTAATAAAATGTTATTAATAATTAATAAATATTTATTATACTATTATTAGCTAATTATTATATTTTTTAATTATAATTTTATATCTTTAAATCATTTTCTTTATTTTTGTAGCTTTATTAAATATTGTTTAATGAATCAATGATTTTGTCTTTTGCTATATTAAAATAACAATTTTAATTATTATTAAGTATATTAATATTAATACACATTGAGTTAGCGAACTAATAAACAATATTTTCTAAATATTAATCATTAACTTATGCAGCTTAATATAATTTTTAATTAAACTCCATTAAAAAAATATTTTTATTATGAAATAAATAAATTCAATAAATTTTATTATAATTATACTTTGCTATGATTTAAAATTTTATTTTTAAATTATATAAAAAAAATATATATTAATAGAAAACTAAATAAAGAAATGTTAAAAAAAAAAAGAGTCTATTTAAACTAATATTTTTTGATATATAAATAAATATTTAACATATAAGATTTTATATGTATATCTTAATATCAAACATTTTTATTTATTAAAATTATTTTTTTTTTTTTAATAAAATTTATATTATAAATAAAAATAATTATAATAATAAAGGGGCAAATTTAAAAATAGCGAATAAATGAAAAAGAAAAAGACCATTTTTGTTTTGTTTTAAGTATTTTATATTTTTTTTTTTCAAATTATGAATTTTTAAAATATTAATAAAAATTAAGGTAATTTATTTAAATAATTAATGTATAGTTTATGATTATGTATTTTAATTTAAAATACACTTTTACATGTTATAATTTATGCAAATCGTTAAAAATTTCGATCACAGTTATTACGTTAGAAAAAAATTAAGATATTATTAAGCTGGATTAAAACACGTGAAAACTTTCCTTTGTTTTAAAAATATATAAAAAACGATTTTATCATATTTTCTATTTTATTTTTTTAAAACATATATCATATAAAATCACATTATATATTATGATAATTAATAACAATTTTTCTTATATTATTTAATTATAGAATAAAAATTATTTACAATCAGCTATTTTACATATTTTAAATTTATTTAAAATTTAAAAATTAAAATTTTAATTTGTTTTTAAATTATTTATCATACTTTTAACTATCATCTTTTAAATTTTGCTTTTTAGGCTTTAACTTTTACTACATTTATTTAAAAAACTGTATTTGTATTTTTCTTTAAATTTGTACAAATAAATAATTAAAAATTTTATTTATATAAAATTATTTTTATAATATATTAAATATAAATGTATCTATTAGTATTTTTTAAAAATTTTGGAATTTGTTAAAATAAATTATTTATAAAAAATTATTATATTGCATAGTATAATTCAATAATTAAATAAATATAAATTCAATAAACTAAATTATAATAGATATTTCTAATTATATATTAATATTAAAACTTTTTTTTAATAAAAACACTAAAATAATAAATTATGTATTAATCATATAAAAAAATTTTATATAAAAATATATAAATATAAAATTCAAAATAAAAATATTCTAATAATTTTTTTTTAATAAAAATTAATAATAAAAATTATTATTATTTTTTAGTTTCTTTTTGTTTGTTTTTAATAATTTTTTTTTGCAAAAAAAAAGATAAAATAAACATTAGATTTAAAAAAAAATAGATTAATTTTATTTATGAATAATAAAAACAAAGAATCTAAAATCGTAGAAATAACTAACATATTTAACACGCCAACTAATCCATAAAAATAAGATTCACCTTTAGTGAACAATTAAAAAAATAAAAAATTTGTAAAGAAAGATGTAGATTTAATTGAAATAAAAAGTTTATAAAAAAAATTACTTTTTATTGAAAATGAAGATGATCCTTAAATTATTTTAGGAAACTTTTAACTAAATTTTGATGCTATTAAAGCTAATAATAATAATACAAAAAGAAGCTCAAATATATTAAAATTTAGATGAAATATTTTTTATATAAAAATAACTATTTACAGTATTTTTATTGTTAATTTTTTTTTTTACTCAATTTTTTATTTTTATATAATGTGTTTGTGTTTTTTAATAATTTTGTTTATATCTTAAATGATTCTTTTAAAATAAATATCACTTATTGATTAAATTTTAATTTAAAATACGTATATATATACAATATCAACATATTTTAATATATATTTAATTTCATTAATATAAATTTTTTAAAACTTCACTCAAATATCAAAAAAATATTTAAGGTTTCAAAATAAATATTAAGGTTGTTTAATTTAAGTTTAACCAATTTTTAATTATTTAATTTTGAGTATTTTATTTAAATTATATTTTTTGTTTATTTTCAAAAAACTATTTAACTTATTAATATAAAAAAGTAATTTATAAAATTATATCTATTATTCTAAAGAATCAATTAATTTCAAGCATTTGCTTAAAATTTTTTGAGCGATAAAAACTTAGTACGTTTACCATGTTAAGAAATATCAAAGATCATTTTAAAGTATTAAAATAGCAATAAGTTTTAAAAAACATTTTTATATTATAATTAAAATAAAAATAAAATTAAAATACACTATAAAAATTTGAATAAATATAAATTAAATATTTTAATGATGATTAATATAATAATAATTATTTAATTTACAAAACTTTCACATTAAACATTTATTTAATATTGATATTAAAATTAATTTTTTAATTATATTTTATTTTATAGAAAATAAATAAAAGTTAATTTTTTTAATGAAAAAAATATATATAATATAATATATTATATTTAATAATTATCATTTTTAAATTTGAATTTGAACAATGTTTGAATTGGAAGGAATTTGCTTTATTTAAAATAAAGTAAACTTATATAATTATAAATTATAATTTTAAAATATTATAAATATATTTATAATTAAAATCAAATTATTATAAAATTAATATTATATTTAAATTATCTATTTCTAAAATATAAATTTACAACTTTAAAAAATAAAAAACTATTAAAATAAATTGAGTTTTAAAAAGAAAATCAACAAAATTAAGTATCTTATTTATTATTTTACTAAAGTTCTTCATTTTATAAATTATTATTTTAAAAATTATTAATTTCTTCTTCATAATTACAATAATTTTAATTAAGATCTTATTCTTTGTTTTATTTTTCACAATTACTTCCATCTTCTTGCCCTTCTTATTCGTCCTAATTTTATTAAGAAGTTATTTTAGCATTTTTAAAAACCAATTTAAGTCCCGATCTGGTGACTAAATCATCTAAGGTGATTGGCTTTTAATCAACATGTATATAAAAAATAACTAAAAAAGCAATAATAGGAGAAACATAATGAAAAAGATTTTTTTTTCTTTCATTTAATTCTAAAGGAATTTAATAGGGAGCTTCTCTAAATAAAATATATATTAAAACTTCCAAAAACTATTCTAATAGACATTAATTGCTTAGTTTATTTAAATAAGCTTCTAAAACATCCATACTTTTTATTTTTTAGTTTTAGTTATTACTGTTAATTATATCGTTATTTATTTATTTTATTGTCATATATAAACCTTGTATTTTACTTTGTTAATTTTATATTATTTATATATTTTAGTTTAATTAATCTTAATATTAATGAAGTAATAAAGGAGCTGCATATCTTGCAAAAAATGTGTGCTAAAGATGGTAATGAATAATTTTATTTACATGCTAATTTGCTTTATTTTTTTTAAAATTATCATTTAAGTAATTCTTGAATTCTAATATTACTTTTTCAGCAGTTATTCGCGTTATTGGACTTTAATTGATATTTTCTGAAGATGAATTATCTGCAGTTTATTAAATTTTTTTGTTTTTCTTTTTAGAAATTAGTTATATAGTGTTTTTATTAGGTTGCATTTTTATTTTTTAGGCTTTTTAAAAATATAAATACGGGTATAATTATAGATATTTTTATTATTAATAATTTATTTTTTAAAAATTAAAAAAGAAAAATAAATTTATATTTTTTTTTATAAACAAAAAAAAATTATTAATTATATAAGTATAATTTTTACTTTTATCTTTTTTATATTAAAAAAAATAAAAATAAAAAAGTAAACTTAAAAGAAAAATAAAAAAAGGCATTTTAATATATAAAAAATTAAAAGATTATATTTAATATTTTATTAATTTCTCAACTTAATAAAATATTATTATAATCTTGATTTTATTACTAATTCTTTTCTATATTTATTAATCCATTTGATTATTATAATGCCTTAAATTATTAAATATTATTATCTTCCGTTTTATTTTAACTCCTTTTCATAATAGAATTAAAGTAATTAATTTCTTTTTAATCAGCCTTTAAAAATTCTAAAATTTTAATATTATTTTATAAAAGCATATCTTATTTTTCAAATAAATTTCTAAAATCATTTCTTATGTAATCAAATTATCTTCCCTAAAAAAATATCAAATATAAATAAAATTAAAAAAAACCATTTCTTCGGAAATATTTTCATCAGAAATACTTCTATATTATCTTTATGCTATTTTAAATTCATTAAGGGATTTACTTAGTTTAAGTTTAATATTTTTTTTCTAATTTCCTTAATAAGTGCCTTTCTTTTAGGCAATTTTGATTTTCAAAAGCGATTAAATTATCTATCCTGCATTTTCTTACATTTTTCCTTTCAATTACAATCTGTCCAACACAGCAATCGCTTTGTTTTCTAAGCTATTAGTTTCTAAAGTATTATTAAGTGTAATAACCATCATAGAAACAATAAAAACTCCCCATATACAAACAATAAAAATAACAAATCGTCCCAAATGCGTTTTAGCTGATAAATCACCATATCCAACAGTTGTCATAGTAACAACAATATTCCACATACTACTAAAAAAATTATAAAAATTCTTAGGTTCTACATCCCCTCTGACTAAAGGAGATTCGCAAATTTTTATTGCAAAAGCAAATATAAATATAGAAATAGTCATTGCAGAAATAATCAAAAAATACGGATATGTTTTCATTATGCATTTTACTACATACAGATAATTAGCTTCACATGCATACATATTACATACCCTTTATGTTCTATTATTATACCATTCAGACATCATTAATAATGTTCTTATAATTAACAACACTCTAAGTAACATAATTAAAGTTAATATTTCATTTAAATTATAATAAAACTTTTTTTTTTTATATATATATATATATTGTTTAGTTTAATTTATATAATATAAAATATTATATCCATATTATATTACATCTTAATTATTACTTGGTTCATTTACAAAATATATTTTTATATTTCTAGTCCAGGGCATAGGATGAGCTGCATTTATTAATAATTCTAAAATCAAAGGGATAAAATATATACGAGATAATATATTTTATTTTTCTGAAATCACTTTTCTTGTTTTAAGCCATGCTTTTTTTATTTCGAAAAAAATTATATTTATTTTTTTACTTATTTTTGCTTGATATCGAACAACTGTAAGTATTAACATTCCTATAGTTAGTATTGTAGTAATCCATAACATTGCATTTGCTATGCTATACTTTCTATCTTTATATTCTAAATCATAATTAATAACTGTAATAATTACAGTAAGAAATGAAAAGGTAGAAACTGCCTAATCTATTAATAAATATCTTCCAAAATAAGATTTTGTTTTTCTAGCATCTTCGAAACCGGTATTTTTATCAAAATATTCATCCTTTTCTAATACAATTGTCTTTAAAACATTACTTTCTTAAACATTTTGAGTCATTAATATTTATGCGTTTTCAGTTTCCAAATTTTATTCTTTTATTGTAGGATTTGATTAAATTTTTATATTTTCTGGATTATGGGGTTCTTTTTAATTTGCATTTGACTAAATACTTTTTTAGCCTTTAGAATATTTAATAGGTCTTAAAAGTTATTTTTCTGGCTATATTTATTTTGGCGAATTTATTACTGTTTGCTTAATAAGCATTACTTATTTTTTTAATTTTTAAATATTATAAACAAATTTAAAATAAAAGATATAAAATCGAAATTTGTAAGTAAAATTAAATTAACTAAATGACATTAAAATATTATGAATTGATTTATAATAAATTTAAACGATTGATAAATAAAATAAAAAATAATGAAACTTTTATTTAATAATATAAAATTATATTTTTTTTTAACATAAAGATAACCTAATAGAATTAAACTTATTAAAATAAAAAGGATATAAAATTTACCAATTAATAACATTAATAGTTTATTTTATTTTAAGAAAATTTGATTAAAAAATATTTTTTTAAAAAACATCTCTTTTAATTAATTATATTTTTTTATTATCAATTATTTTTTATTTAATAATCTAAATTTTACAAAAATAATTTTTTATTAAGGCCCAATCATTAATCAGTATTAAATGGCCCCAAAAGGCTTTATTTTAGAATTTTTTCTCAAATTATATATAAAAAACCTTAATTGATTAAAAAAGAAAGGATCGACATACTTATTTTAAACCCAAAAAATATTAAAAGTCTAAATCAAAATCCTTAATAAATAAGAATTTAGAGTATATTAGATTAAATAATTTTCGGCACCATAAAATTTTGAAGGATTGAAAGGATAATATTAATAAAAAATTTATAAATCTTCTCAAATAACAAATTAAAAAAGAATATATGTTGTTTTTTCATATAGCTTTAATTTTTTATTTAATTATTTTAAAATAGCCAATAAACAAAAAAAATATGAGAAAAAATGGATAATGGGTGGCCATTTTTTTTAATTTAAACAAATTAAATAAAAAATGAAAAAAAAAATATGAACAAGTAATATTTTAAAAAACTAAAATACATATACCATTTACAAATCAATTAAATTCATAATTTAATATGTTAATTACTTCCATTTTCTTTTATTTCGAAATTATCTTTATCTTAAAATATTGTTTGAACAACAGAACAGTAACCATAATTTTATTTTACTTAGTTTTCATCATTAGCTAAAAAAAATACAGTACTTTATAAAATATATTAATGAGTAATATAAATAATAGTATATTTTTTAGTATCAAAATTATCATAATAAAAGTTTATTAAATTTTTCATTGCTTGTTCAACTCTCTAATCAGTTTTTTATGTGGTTTCCGGAAACTTAATATCTTTATAAGATTCAAAAAGATTGTTTTTTAACTAAAATTCATTAATATCAATATATTTAGATATATCTTTTTATTTAATATATAACTTATCTAAAGGACACTATGAAAATTAATGCATATTTAAAATTTCTGAAAATTCATACTGAACAAAAATACTATTTTCATACACTGATTTTAAGTTTTTTGCTATATAATATGCTGTTTGTAATGTTCTTAAAAATGGAGAAGAAATAATTATAATAGTTATATCATCATCTAAATTATTTACTTTTCTATATTCATCGATTTTTTCCTATATGTATTTTCCTGTTTATTATGCTTATTTTATACCTAATTTGGAAATATGTGGATCACTTTTTATTTCTATAGATCTGAATTCTTGACTTCTTCTTGAATATATATCAGCCCTTTCCCCATGTCTTACACCGAAAATCATATAATTTTTTCCTTAAATTTTTATTTTTTTAATATTTTTTTTAATTATTTTTATTTTATGTTTTAATAAAGGATTTTATAAATTAAATATATATTATCTTGTAATAAAATTTCTTCTATATATATATTATTCTAAATATTATATCTAATTATATATTTCTTTTAATATTATTTTAATTTTAAAATTATGATTTTTCATCATGAATATATATTTCTTTATAAGCTTTATAACATTAGATATACTAAAATCTATTTAAATTATAAATTATATTATCAAAATATTTACAAGTAATACAAAAAAATATAAGTGTTTGTCTTTAATTTTTTATTAATATTAAATATTAATTTTCAGTTAATGTTTATTATATATTTACAAAAAATGTAATATGTATTGATAAGTTATATATATTCGAATATTCCTTAATTTACCTAATTCATTAGTTTATATAAAAAATATAAAAGAATCGTCCGATAAAAATGTGACAATATATTTACTACAAAATAATATTCATGCTGAAATTATTATTAATAATTTTCAAAGTAAATTTTTATAAATGATTTTTATTTTTGGATATAAATTTAATATAAATTCATTAGTATAAAGATTAAAAATAAATTCTTCCAAAAAAAAAAAATATATATATATATATATATTTTTCGATAATTATAGGGAGTGAGTTTCAACTAATGAGATTAAAAAAACATAAAATAAATATAATAAATGGAATTTTTTCAAAATTAAAATAAATATAGTGAAATATTTTTATTAAAAAAAAAAAATTAATATTTTTTATATGCATTCATTCATTCCTTGTTTTAATAAAAATTTATTTATTTTATATATGTTATAAAAATAACTTTAAAATATATGGAGTATGGTGTTAAGATATCTATATTAAAATATAGAATAAAAAAAAAATATGCTTTAATTTTATATGTTATTTAATTTTATTCCCTTAAAGAGATAAAATATTTTCACATATCTAAAAAAAATATAAGGTCTTTTTTTAAAAAAAGTCAGAGAGGAGAGAAAAGGAAGAGAAATAAAATTTTAATTAATGAGATATGAGGATATAATTTTAGAATGTATCAATTTGAAATTTATTTTACATGAATAAATAAATTAATTAAAAAAATTTCCAAAAAAATAATATTAAAAAATAAAATAAATATTTTATTTATTTCATTAAAGAAATTTTACTATATTATAAGTAA
Organism: Ichthyophthirius multifiliis; assembly: GCF_000220395.1. Taxonomy (NCBI): domain Eukaryota; phylum Ciliophora; class Oligohymenophorea; order Hymenostomatida; genus Ichthyophthirius; species Ichthyophthirius multifiliis. Next base: position 21,833 of record NW_004087521.1, read on the forward strand.
ATTCTTATAAATATAAAAATAATTTAAAGTTTTATATGTTAAAAATGATTTTATATAAGAATGATTATTGTTTATTTTAATTTAAAATACAAATAAAATAAACAAATATTCTTTATATAAATAAACGAAAATTAAATATAATAAAAAATAAATTGTTATTAAAAATGTCAGAAATAAATTCTCAAATAATTTATAAAATTAGTTTATATAAAATAATTTTATAATTATTCCAGAAAAACACCTGTTTATTAAAAAATTGATAAGTATGCAATAAATTAATTATATGAGAAGGATTCTATTTTATTATTTTTAAATAATTATTAATATAATTGTATTAATGCTTTTAATTTTTAATTTTATTTTTAAAATAAAAGAATTTCCTGATATATTGATGAAAGCGACTATATTAAAATAATATAATTTTTTGTTAAAGCAAAAATATGTATTCATACAATTTCTAAGTTTTATGGATCTTAGAATATTAAAAAAGAAAGCAATAAAAGTAGGAATCATATATTTGTTTTATAAATTATTAAAATACTGTTTAAGCAATTAGCATTCAAAATATTATAAGTTTAAAAGAATAAAGTGAAACTAGAAGTTTATACACAAGCATAACAAAAAAATATATGCAAGCATAATAAAAATAAATTATTTTTAATAAATATTATTATAAAAATTAAAAATATTCAAACAATTTCACATAAAAAATTAATGATTAAATTTAGTGTATTAAAAAATTATATAAATATATATGAAATTTCGAATATTATAGAATAGAAATATTAATATTAGATATACTTTAAAGTATAAAGAAAAAATATTCAAACTTTATGAGGCCAGTTAACCTTTTCTTTTATAGTTTATCTTCTAATCAATTATAGAGTACTTTTTTAATAAAAGAGCATATATGCTCCCCCACCTGGAATATCTTTTTCATTAATTTTTTAGTTAGTTTATCATTAAATAAATACCAAGAAAGATTCTCAAAATTTTTTGCATAGGTAACATAATGTCCATAATTTAAAGTTCCATAATGACAAACAACTGAAGAAAGATCATAAATAGGCTTTTCTTTTTAGAGTTGTTATGGAATAAATTAATCCATACTAAATTAAGTAATAGGAAATTCAACAAAAGTGTTTATTTTATTCTTAGATTGCTTACTATATTCAAATCTTTTTAAACAAATCATTAATATTGCAGGTAATTTCCACAAATTTATTTTATGTTCAGATTTATTAAAATCCTAGCATTTAGGACAAAACCTTTATATTAAAATAATATATATATTTTAATTATAAATAAAAATACCATTTATTATCATTATTTAAAATTTCTGTTTCTAAAAATTATTAAATACATTCTTCCAAAGTTACCTTTTATTAACTAGGCTTGTTTTTTAAAGGTAAAGTTAAATACATAAAAGGTCCAAATGTATATTTAATAAATTAGCATTTTAAACATTTTAATGTATTTTTTAATTAACCTTAAAATAAATCTACTATCACACTTTTGTTCTATTATAGATAATCTCCCCAAGATTCTGCTGCAAGTTTTCTTATTCTTATTAGTTTAAAAGTTTAAAATGCTCTTTTAAGGTATATATTACATTAAAGTTACTCTATTTAAATCCTAGTTTTATTTATATGAGCTTTTTATATAAAATATAAAAAGATTTATAATTTTTACTTCATGTAATTTATCTAATATATATAAAATAAATTCTTAAGCATCTTATTATTTTTTTTAGGCATACTAAAATTTATAAATAGGCATTAAAATATTTATTGTATTTTTTTTACTTCTTTACTACAATAGGATAATACTTTAAAAAATTCATCTGGTTTAATGTATTTCTCATCTGTGTTCCATATTAATCTTTTATTTTAATTTTTTGATCATAATTTTAATTTAAATTACCTTATTAAATTTGAAAAGGCTTTCACAATAAGGCCTTAAGACCCAAGCTTATTGTTAAAATTAATTTCTTTATCTTCGTTATGTTACATGATATAATCGCACAAGGGTTGTAAATTGCTTAAACATTAAATTGCTATTAAAAAATTATTTAAATATTAAAAAAAAAAAGTTTAAACCTGCATTTATATAACATGTATTTCCTAAATTAATAAGACCTACTTTTCCTTTAATTTTTTTATTATTATTATTCAAATTTAAAAAAGAAAGGCTTCTTTTTTAAAAATATTTGTTTTCATAATTTTCAATACGATATTATTTTGATGGAGAATTATTATTTATTAAATTATTTTCAATTTAAAATTTTTATATAAATTCGCCTAAATCTTATTAATCGAAATTATCAAGTTCTTCTTTTTTTATTTTCTTTTTAATATTTGAGTGTTTTAATGTTTATTATATTTCTTCTTATCCATTTCTTTTCATAATTTTTTTAATTTATTTTATTTTATTTTATTTTATTTATTTTTTTCGATAGAAAAATAAAAGAATTGTAATTAAAAGTATTTTTATTTAAACATAAATATTTTTATTTCGGAAGATTAATATTTATTTAAGAAATAAAATAATACATTAAAATTGTATTTTAAATTAAACGAATGACAAAAAATTTAAATTAATATTAAACTAAAACTATTTTGTAATAAATAATGATATTAAAATAATTAAATTGAAATTTTTTAAAAAATACTTAAAATAAATTTTTATAAATTTAAATATTATTATAGTATCAAAAAGATAATATAATTATTTAAATAAATAAAGAAAACAGTTTTGTTAATATTAGTTAAAAATTAATCGTTTATAATATTAATCTTTAGATGCAAAGTTTAGATTATTTAATATTAAAATATAAAAATTGTAAAATAAAAAATCTTAATTATTAATTTAAAAATTTTAATGATAAATTAATTAATCTAATCTAATCTAATATAATAAAATAAGTTAAAATAAAATAAAATAAAATAAAATAAAATAAAAAAAAAAAAAAAAATAAAATAAATTAATATTTAAATATGAATACTCTAATATAATTATTATTTATAACTAATATTAAAATTATAAAAAACTAATATATTATAATATTTTTAATTAAAATTGTTAATATTTAAAAAATTCAAACAAATTAGATACATAAAGATTTTAAAGAAAAATAAAGTTAAAATAAAAAATTAATAAGCAATTTATTTATTTACAATTATTCCTAAATCAATTATTTGCATTTTTTTCGTGAATATTTTTTCTGTTAGAATTTTTATTTTTATAAAACCCAACTGATATATTCCTATTATAAAATAAATAAATTTTTTTAATTAATAAAATAAAATAATACTATCCAAAAATTTCTATATTATGATTAAATGCAATAAATTCAAGTGCTTTTTATTTACTTTCTAATTAAAGAACGCATTAATTATTATGACAATTTACTCTTTAAATATAAATTTATATTTTTAAAGTTAAAAAAATAATACTCTATTTCAATAAAAGGACAGTAACTAATGAAAAATTTAAAAATAAAATCATGATTACAAGCATTTGAATGCAAATTTTAAATAAGTATATTTTCATTTGGAGTGCAAATAAAATTAAGAATTTATAAATTTTATTCTAATTAATATCTATAATTTAATTAATTACAAATAAAATATTCTTCAGATCCGTCCTCATTTTAATAAATGCTATATTCAGATAATCTAGGTGTTTTAATATAAACTTTATCATAATTACTATAAAAGATCTATTTTTATAATTTTTATTTTTTTATATTTTATAAAAACCTTAAGTTCTTAATCCATAAATTAAATATTATTTAGATTTTCTTTTATAAATATTGCACAGTCTTAATTAGTATATTCAATTAAACACGAAGACTTATCTTTCATATACATCATTTTTTCGATATTTCCAAAATAACTAAATAAATTATAAATCATTAAAATACTAACTTTATTTTTATCAAACCATCTCGTAAAAATAACTTTAGACTTCCTAGCTACTAATAATAAAAATAATTATTATATATATATATATATATATATATATATATATATATATATATATATATATATATATTATTATTATTATAAATAATATAT